>NW_027127586.1:0-5000 GCF_037325665.1 Littorina saxatilis | reverse complement strand
CTACAAGGATATCCACCAAACTGCAGAAAATGTTTATCTGGTCGTCGACCTTTCGTCCATTGCCACAAGTGAGCTCTGCACGTGACGCATGCGTTATCAGTGGCTACAATGTCAAAATTGCTCATTTGGCATGACCACTCGTCATGCTTCAGTGTAATCTCGTGAAACTCGGGGAATATTGAGCTCTCACCATGTCTTCCAAAACCCATAAAAGCGGATTGTTCGCCATAAAGAAATCAGACGACAATGCAGCGACGAAAGATGGCCCGATTGAGCAGAGAAGACCGCCAAATTGCATTGGGTCGTTTACAAGCAGGCCAAAGTCAAAGTGCAATCGCCAGGCACTTCCACGTGTCCCAGAGCACCATCAGTAGACTGTGGGTCAGGTTTCAAGCCACTGGCTCCGTTGCTGACTTGCCACGAGCGGGAAGACCAAGGGCGACAACTGCTGCTCACGACCGCTTCATACGGCTCCGCCACCTCCGGAATCGTTTCCTGTCGGCCTCATCTTCTGCCCAGGCTCTCCCCGGGCCACACCGATTATCGGACCAGACCGTGCGGAACCGCCTGCATGAAGCTGGTTTGAGAGCTCGCAGACCTCACAGAGGAGCTGTCCTCACCCGCCGCCATCGCCAGAACCGAGTGCAGTGGGGCAACCAGCACCTTCGCTGGACCGTCCGGAATCACTGGAGACACGTGTGGTTCAGCGACGAGTCCTACTTCCTGCTCCAGCGACATGATGGTCGGAGGAGGGTCTACCGGAGAGTAAACGAACGTTACGCGCCCAACTGTGTGGATGAGGCACCCGTTCATGGTGGTGGAGGCGTCATGGTGTGGGGGGCGATCAATACCGCTGGAAGGAGCACCCTGGTGCACGTCCAAGGGCGCATAACTGCCCAGCGATACGTGGAGGAAATTCTGCGCCCACACGCCCTTCCTCTTCTGGCTGACCAGGATGCCATATTCCAGCAGGACAACGCTCGCCCGCACACAGCACGACTCACCACCCAGTTCCTCACCGACCACCATGTCCAGGTGCTTCCCTGGCCATCCATGTCGCCAGACATGAACCCGATAGAACACCTCTGGGATGAATTGGACAGACGTGTGCGCAGGCGAGAAGAAGCGCCGGCAAATCACCGCGATCTATTGCAGGCACTTCAGGAGGAGTGGGACACCATCCCACAGCAAGATATCCGGCATCTGATCCAGTCCATGCCCAGAAGGTGCCGGGCAGTTGTTGCTGCTCAAGGCAGTCACACCCCCTACTGACTTGACAGCCTCGGCACCCAATCGTATTGATTGACTGATTGATTTGAAGATGCAAATGAACTGTGTGTGCATTCAACTGTGTCCATACCAAATTTCAAACAAATAATCTAAATATTGGATTTTCTGTTAATGTTTTCGACAAATAAAACAAATTTGGCAAGTAGCAACTATGCGTTTCTTTTTTTGAACAGTATATGTCCTCTTGCATGAAAAATGTATGACATTCGGAAAAAATATATGTCGATGTCCGATGTGGATGTGAGCCCCTGTACTTCGTGCCTACTTTGTGATTGATTTTCCCCCGTTGTCACAGCCGCACAAAACAAGCCTGGCAGAACTGATGAGTAGTTGAACTTGTGATGTTTAATCAACATACTGCACCGTCAAACTGAAAACAATGTAACATAACAATCACTCGACCATACTAATAATGAACAACAACTACTAACATTACACTGACACAACAAAAACAAAGGGAAACAACCTGTGAAACTTGTCATTTTGAAAACTGTTCTGTTACACTTAAAGGGAGATAATAAGAATTCTACCAACTTAGAAAAAGAGCTCTGATCATTACCTTTATCTCTTACACACTTTACACAAAAAGGGAATAACAAACAAACCAAAAACTTATTCTAAATCACAGGAAAGCACACTGTTGACTGGGAAAATGGTTAAAAACAAAATAACTATGAAACGTTATCCTTTGGCACAAATGCATTTCCATACACTACCAACAGTTTAAATAAAAGGCAAACATGTATAAAATACCACTCTTACTTGAATTTGACACACTGAACACTAATTAAACAGTGAAATAAACTTTGTAAAAGTGCGCACATCATGGCGAATACTGAAACACCACATGGTGAAAGACTGTACCAAAAAACGTACAAAACAATAAACTTTTCCTTACTACAAGACAAATATAATTATTCCTGAATAGAAAATTAACAATAGAAACAAATTGAACAATATTTACCCAATGATGGCCTTTGTGCGTCATGTTTATGGCTGATGTTAATGGAACAAAAAACTGTGGCTTATACCAAGAAAAATGGCAGACAGGAAGCGCCGGAACAGGAAGCGCACACGATTCTTACAGCAAAATGTTCCTGCATATTCTGAATAAACCTTGAATCTATTTTACACATATTTGTTGTAAAAGTAATGACTAAATAAAATCTAAAAACTATCAAACTTGTAGAACTTTACTGATCAAAAAGAACAACAACAAAAAAGCTGGATCTGGAACAGATTTGGACTAACATGATTTAAAGATGGATATGGCATAGGATTTCGCGTGGCGCCTTTCACACTCCCACCAATTTACAGGATTCATAAAAGTATATACTTGTAATTTACAAGAACTAAAAATTAAGCATGAATCATGGAAATTTCTATGCACATTCACACAGGCGCAACAATGATTGTCACGAATACTGCTCATGGTCACTGATCCTCCACATAAAGTCAGTTGCTTTCCAGGATGAGGATGAGCTTGTGGACAGGTCGCTCGACAACAGAAAGCTTGGAACGTCTTTTGCCATTTTTGTCGAGATCTTTGGCTGCAATGTTCAAGGTCACATGGCGAACAAGACCGTCGTCATCTGGTGATGCTGCAACCACTCTTGCCAGTGGCCACTGGTTGCGGGGCAGTTCTTGGTCTTTCACCAGAACCACGTCTCCCACCTTGAGGTTCCTCTTGGGGTGAAGCCACTTCTGTCGTTGGGTGAGTGCCAGGATGTACTCCTTGCGCCATCTTGACCAGAACTGCTGTGCCAGGAACTGGACGCGACGCCAGCGCTTTCGCAGAAACAAGTCCTCTGTCATGAACTTGCCTGGTGGGGGAAGGGGAACACTGGATTTCATGGTGAGGATGTGGTTTGGAGTGAGGGGTTCTGGTGAGGTTGGGTCACCTTGATGAACAGCAGTGATGGGTCGACAGTTCACGATGGCCATGGCTTCGTACAACATTGTACGAAGAGACGAGTCGTCAAGTCGTCCGGGGCAGAGTGCAGTCGTGGCTCGTAGCACTGATTTCACGGTCTGTACTTGTCTCTCCCACACACCCCCTGCGTGGCTTGCGTATGGAGTGTTGAAGACAAACTGGATTTGGTGGTCTCTAAGCCGCTGTTTGAGTTCATCTTCATCCATTTCTTTCAATGCACTCCTGAGTTCATTGTCTGCTCCCACAAAGTTGGTACCTTGGTCACAGAAAATCTTCTGCGCAGCACCCCTGATTGCGATAAAGCAGCGAATGCCGTTGATGAGCGAGTCTGTGGTCATATCGTCGAGCATTTCAAGATGAACCGCTCTGGAGCAGAAACAGGTGAAGAGAAGACCGTAGCGCTTCACTTCCTTTCTTCCGTTCTTCACCAACATAGGGCCGAAGCAGTCCATTCCCACGTACGTGAAGGGAGGGGATGGTTCGACTCTTTCTTTGGGTAGATCAGCCATCTGTTGACCTTGGGCGTCACTTCGCAGCTTTCTGCAGACGACACACTTGCTGAGAACCTTCGCAACCTGCTTGGAGCCTCCAGGTACCCAGAAGCCTTGGGAGCGGATTTCGTTGAGCGTCATTCCTCTGCCTTGGTGCTTGATTTTCTCGTGACAATGGAGTATCACGAGTCTTGTGACGTGAGAGTTCTTGGGGAGAATGATGGGATGCTTTTCACCCATGGAGAATGAACCTTTCTTGAGTCTCCCACCAACACGAAGAATTCCGTCTTGCAGGAATGGCTCGTGGCGATGAAGCTTGTTCGTTTGAGGCAAACTTCCCTTCTTGGAAAGACATGAGATTTCTGCTGCCAAGAACTGAGACTGGACACCTCTGATGATGGAGAGTTTGGCATTGTGAATTTCCTCCACAGAAAGTTCTGCTGTTGAGCTTTTGTCGCGAGACTTGTTGAGTCGCAAGATTCTTGTCATCACACGTGCTGCCACATTCCAGCTTGAGAAACGAGATAGTCTGTCATCCAAATCTACTGCACAGGACGTAGTTTGGGTTGTCAAGGCAGTGCGAACTTCTGGGTCTTCAGGCTTGAGAGCTGATGACGTAGCCGAGGGTAGGGAGAGCTTAGTTTCCCACAGAAACTTGGGTCCGGAAAACCATTTGCTGTGCATCAGCTCAGCTGCTCTTAAACCTCTTGAAGCGTGATCTGCAGGATTGTCTTCAGATGGGACGTAATGCCATTGACTTGGGTCCGAGAGGTTTCTGATCTTCTGCACTCGATTGGCAACGAAAACATGGAACCTCCTTGCCTCGTTATTGATGTAGCCCAGCACTACACGAGAGTCTGTCCAGAAGAATTCTTCACTGATGGTGTAGCTGAGTTCTTGTTTGATGGCGTGACCAACCTCTGCAGCCACAACGGCAGCTGCCAGTTCGAGACGAGGAATGCTCACAATTTTCTTGGGAGCCACTCTTGCCTTGGCAGCGACAAGAGAACAGTGCGTTTGACCCTCAGCATTCACCAGTCTCAGGTAGGTGCACATTCCATAGCCTGTGGTACTGGCGTCTGAGAAGTGATGAAGCTGGACGTTGGTGATAGAACCAAAGTTGGTTGGGTAGTAACACCTTGGGATAGAAACGAGTTTCAGCTGATCCATGTCTTCTTTCCAGGTGTTCCATGCTGACTGCAGTTCTATCGGCACAGGATCGTCCCATTTGGTGCCTTTGTGACAAACCTCTTGCAGAATCTGTTTGCCCGTCAGAACGTATGGTG
>NW_027127585.1:17500-20389 GCF_037325665.1 Littorina saxatilis | reverse complement strand
GTGTGTGTGCGTGTGTGTGTGTGTGTGTGTGTGTGTGTGTGTGTTTGTGTGTGTGTGTGTGTCGGTGGGTTTGTGTGTGCGCGCGCTTAACTCTTAACTCCATGTTCTCTACTTCTAGTTTTATCTTTACTGTCCTCTTAACACATACAAGAAAGTAAATTCAAGGGATTCCCTACACACCCCACCTTATCCTCTCAACTCCATTTCAATCTCTGTCAAGTCCCAAGCCAACAATGCTTCAGCGCATGCAGTATAGTCCGAATTAAGAAGCAATACATCATTGAATCTATCCTATAATATAGATGATCTTTAAGAATACACAAGTAGACTTAGGCATTCTGAATCAAACTAGACCGACTTCCGAGCCCGAGGAACAAATAGTATATTGGTATAGGCTAACAATTATGTACACAACGAGATAGCGCGCCGTGGACAGTGGTCACTTGTGGTCAATTCAACAATCCAGTGCATGCGATATGCATCTTCTTCTTCTGCGTTCGTAGGCTGAAACTCCCACGTACACTCGTGTTTTTTTGCACGAGTGGAATTTTACGTGTATGACCGTTTTTACCCAGCCATTAAGGCAGCCATACGCCGCTTTCGGGGGAAGCATGCTGGGTATTTTTGTATTTCTATAACCCACCAAACTCTGACATGGATTACAGGATCTTTTCCGTGCGCACTTGGTCTTGTGCTTGCGTGTACACACGAAGGGGGATAAGCCACTAGCAGGTCTGCACATAAGTTGACCTGGGAGATCGGAAAATCTCCACACTTAACCCACCAGGCGGCCGCGGCCGGGATTCGAACCCTCGACCTTCCGATTAAGAGGTCGACGTCTTACCACCCCGCCACAGCGCCCGTGGCGATATGTATCAATGAATGAATTTTTCCCTTTGGCGGTGAGATGTTGCCTCAGTGATACCATTAAGTGTCCATCCAATGTGCCGACGAAACCAAAACTTGTTTACGTGAACAATGACTGTAATGGGCGAATATGGTCATTTCTTCATTTGCGCCTATGATACGTATCATCGGAAAGTATTTTCCCTTTGGCAGTGAGATTTCGCCTCAGTAATACAACCTAATACCCCCATTCCACACAACCGTTCTAGGTCCCGTTCCCGTACCGACCAAGGACGGCTGCCACAACAATGGAACGCTGCGCAAACGGCCGTTTTTGGCATCTTTGAGCTGCGTCTGACCATAGTGGCAGCCGTCCCCAGGACGGCTGGGAACGGAAGCTAGAACGGATGTGTGGAATGTGGGTATGACAACTCAGTGTGTGAGAGCGCTACCGTTGCGTTACCGTCGTTTTAAAGGCATACTAACGCACTCCCGTGTTTACAAAGTGTAGTTTGCCCACAATCGATGTCAAACGCACCATATGACCATATAATGACGATACGTCACCATGCGCGGACCATAATACATGCATTACAGCTTGTTCTGGCCTCTGAAAAAGTGAGGATGTCAACAAAGCCGCGGTGTTCTCTCCCTTGCATCAACGTTACATGTGTTGCCAAATCTATAAATAGGACGATCCAGATCAAAATGAAAATTCAAATATCTCAACATTTAAGGGGTCCTAGACCACAATATTTTGCAGGGAACTTACTTTAGTCTGTCTCCAGCTGTTGGTAAAGCAATTAGCGTGTATAGTCATCGAGTACATATGGTTTTAAGTTCCTTTTAACGATCCAAGCTTTCCGTTACCGATGGGTTAAGGTTCCATTACCGTTCATTCTGATCGGGAGGGGAACGGCTAACATTTTGAACATGCAGCCCAAACTCAACCGTCCCTACCGACCCTACCGTTCAAAGCAGTTCCGTTAACGATCATTTACGTTCCATTGCGGTTCCCTCCCGATCCCTCCCGTGCCCGCACCGTTCCTTGGTCGGTACGGGACCGGGACCTAGAACGGTTGTGTGGAATGGGGGTATAAGATGCAGTGCGTCAACGAAACCAAAACCGGTTAACAAGTAAAATGGTATGGCCAAATATGGTCATTTCGTCATCTACGGCAATGGTACGTATCAGCAAACTGATTCTTCCTTGTGGCCGTGAGATTTCGCATTAGTAATAAAAATCCTACGATGAAGGTTCCATTGTTTCGTTTAAACATGAAACCGGTTTCGGATGCAAGATTTTGCTTTAGTGCATGCATCATGGTGTACGATTAGGGTTACACGAGAGAGAGAGAGAGAGAGAGAGAGAGAGAGAGAGAGAGAGAGAGAGAGAGAGAGAGAGAGAGAGAGAGAGAGACACACACACACACACACACACACACACACACATATATATACACACACACACACACACACACACACACACACACACACACACACACAAACAGACAGAGGCAGGCAGACATATTTACAGACAGAGACTGACTGAAAGACACAGACACAGACAGAGTGAGCGAGACATACAGATGGACGGAAGGACAGACAGACCGACACTCAGACGGACACACAAACAGACAGCTATTGAATTTCTTGTGTAGACACACACAGATAACACCCAGACGGACAACCGGACAGACACACAGTCAGCAAGCTATTGAATTTCTCGTGCCTTGCATACAGTGAGACAGACAGACAAACAGACTGGCAGACAGACAGACAGACAGACAGACAGACAGACAGACAGACAGACAGACAGAACGACAGTCAGACAGACAGACAGACAGACAACCAGACAAACGGTCAGCATAGACCTGCTGACACAGCAAAATTCGATTGCAATCAAAGCTTGCGACTCAGTCAAGACTTTTATCTCATCATATCGACAAGTCATTTAGTCCATTGTATACATCAGGCAATAAACCCCTCACAAGCCCAACCTTACCTTACTTAATCACACAACTGCACAAGATTTATGTAGGC
>NW_027127585.1:0-12500 GCF_037325665.1 Littorina saxatilis | reverse complement strand
CGATTTGCTTTTAGGCTGCTAATGTGGAGAAAAGCGACTCAGGAATATTTTGTCTTTTCTCCATATGCAATTTTTCTTCTTTGAGTTCATAGAGTGAAGAAGAAGAGAAGGCGTAGAGAGCAGAATATATTATCTAAGTTAGTATTGAAACGGTGTGGAATTAAGATTCACACTCTAAAATCATATTTGTTCTTTCCCTTAGTAAATGGTTTGGAAATAGGTATGATCCAGTCCTTTCTCATTGTTCTCTCGCGGTAGAATTTAATTGGCTTTGACACGATGACGCCGAACTGACTGGATTCAAGTCATGGAGGTCGGAGAGGCCAGTCTGTGAACCTTTTTCCACCTCTCCCATGTAACCTTTCTGTATTGACTTTTTAACCCCTGGGTCACTTCTCCTGTCACTAACCCCCTACGCCTCTGTTTGTGAGCGAGGGCAGTCAGCGAGGGCATTGTTTTGCTACATCCACCTCTCACCTCCCTCCTCCCCAACCCCCTTTTCCTGCTTGACCTGATTCTTTACTTCTATGTTTCTGTGCTTTTGTTAATAATACTTGTTACACACAGACGAACACACACACACACACACACACACACACACACACACAACACACACACACACATTCTCTCTCTCTCTCTCTCTCTCTTTCTCTCTCTCTCTCTCTCTCTCTCTCTCTCTCTCTCTCTCTCTCTCTCTCTCTCTCTCTCTCTCTCTCTTCTGTAGCTTTTCTATTATTCTTTTTTGTACCCATGTATTCGATATAAATATGTATTCTATATCAATTTGTTTTGTAGAATGTAGATTTTATGTTTATCATCTACATATGAGAAGCCTGTTGAATATACACTGTGTTTAATTGTGGTTAACTTGTAACTGCATACGGTTTTTGGTGTGACATGACTATTTTGCGAGGTAATAGTCAGAGGTTTTGCACTTTGTTCGCAGTGTTGATCACCTGTGAGTGTTTGGTATCAAATGATGCGACTTAGAATTTCCATTTTATTGATGTAGTTCTTTATAGTGTTTTTGATGTAGTGTTTTTAGTGCAGGAGTTTTTGGGTATTTTTGAGGGATTTTAACTGTAGCTTCTATGGCGGCTGACAGCAGCCTCGAAACTCTCCCCCTTCCCTCCCCATTTTGTTCTGTGGTCCCAGAGCGACGTTTTCATTGGTTCCTTAGCTGTGACGTCAGGGACAGTCACTGGAAGGTATATAAGCTGTTAGTTTCTGAGGTTAGCGTACAACCACCTCATGTTCCAAATAGATTCTTATTCTGGGGACAAAAATAGAAATTTAGCATAGCATAGGTTAGGGGGAGTCTTGGCAACCAACCTGGCTTAAGTGTCTAAATGGTATACCGGACTTCCCACTTAGAGTTACAGCATTGCTTCTGTGCCTGTGGAAAAGGTTGTGGGAGGGTCCCAACCTTAGTACCGAACGGTTGTGGGAGGGTCCCAACCTAGTACAAAGTATTTGTTGTCATCTCTAAGTTGTCCTCCGGAGTCTTGGCAACCAACCTGGCTTAAATGTCTAAATGGTATGGAGGTCTTCCTTTTGCGTACTTCGGAGCGGTGTCACGTGGTACGCAGAAATGGGTTGGAGGGCAAGAAGCGGAACGGCTAGTAGCGTCAGTGCGCCGCTCGATGATTCGGGAGTGTTTTAATTGAATAATGTCAAAATCAGGAACAAAAACGGTCGACCAGCCAAAAGAGAAGTACATTACATCATTGAGTGACGTTGCTAAAGTGCGATACTTGGAGAAATTGACCGAAGCTCTTTAGTTTTAGATTACATATAATTTCTGCTTCAGTGTGTGTGCATGAGTTTTCATTTTGTTATTATTCAAGAACTTGTAGTTCTATTTCTAACTTTGTATGTTTATGTGTGAAGCTCTTTAGTTTTAGATTACCTATTATTTCTGCTTCAGTGTGTGTGAGTTTTCATTTCATTGTTATTCGAGAAATGATATTTCTAACTTTGTATGTTTATGTTTGGAGAAGCGATTCTTTTTTCCTTTTTGGGATCAAGTCTGGTGTCTGCTTTAGTGCTTACTTTGATATTACATTAGAACATTTATTGTGAACCTGTAAATGTGTAATGTGTGTGTGTTTTTTTTTGTTCTTCTTTTTTATTTTTTCTATTTCTTTTTACTTTAGTGCTGCTGAAGACAGTAACTAAAAATTTCCCTGAATTCAGTGTTACGTGTTTTTTGTTTTTAATTTTTATATATATGTTGACAATGACAGTTCAGTTAAATAAAGCGTTGAACACATTATATGTATTTTAATTTTTACCAATCTGTCACTCTGTGAATGTGAAGCTGGTGTGAGTGTGATATTTAACACATTACTTTTGATTTGTACCTAATCTCTGCCTTTGTTAGCTCCAGTAGGTGTGTTTTCAACAGTTTTGTTCAATTTTGTGAAACGTTACTGTTTTGAGACAAACCAGACACATATTTTTCCGTTTAGGACAGCTGGGCTCAACATATTAACTTTGTTGACTAAACAAAGGAGCCATTACACAGATACACACTCATTCTGACAATCACTCACCAGATTCTTCACAATTAAGAAATGTCTCAGATAAGACACACGCAAGCTTAAAAAAAAAAGTCTTAAGAACAAAAACGTTACTGCAACAACAATGTATTTATTAGTTCTTACTAAAATCACATGCTTCAATAAAAAAAAAGCATAAACTGTACAGACATGCTAACCAGCACTGATTAAGGCACACACTTGGAGTCAAAAAGCTATGGCATCAACATAAGCAGTGTTGAATCTGTTTCAAATTGCACACTTCAGTCAAAAAGCTATGGCATCAACATATGCAGTGTTGAATCTGTTTCAAATTGCACACTTCAGTCAAAAATCACATGTCTGACAATGAGTGAATTAGTGTTTCCAATCAATGAACGGTAACTGTTTACATATAAAAACTGACAAAAAAAGTGAAAAAAAAGAAAAGAACTGTACACACACACACTTCGCATCAGATCTCAAAATCAAATATAAAGGAATAGTGTTGAGTCTTGAAAATGCTTTGAATTATACACACTTGAGCCAGGAAGCAAAAAAAGGAACTACACTCATGCCAGCCAGCACAAGTCATACAGATACTGTACACAAGTCAAATCAATACTGTGTTTCAGGTTTGGCATCCACATAAACAGTTTTGTTTCTGTTTTAAATCACACACTTGTCAATAAACTATACAGACATGCTAACCAGCATTGATTAAGGCACACACTTGAGTCAAAAAGCTATGGCATTAACATAAGCAGTGTTGAATCTTGTTTCAAACTGCACATTTCAGTCAAAAAGCGAGTGAATCGGTGTTTCAATCATTAGCAAAATTAATACTGCTGTTGAGTAAATCTCGGTGTCTTCCTCCAGCGTCGACTTTCGGAATTCTGAAAAATGCAAGAGCATTTTCCTTGTTGCTTCGGCTTGTGCAACCGATTATGCAACAAGTATTCACCATCTTGAATGAAATGTAGCCAAATCGTCGACGCAAATACGGAATCGCTGCAGCGAAACTTCGCGATCGGCACCACGCTTCCATGTTTTCGCTAAGCGGCGCGGTGGCTTCTTGCCCTCCAAGCCCCGGTGCGCACGAAGTGATGACGTCAATAGGGAGACCTCCATACCGGACTCCGCCCTGTGGACTGAACTAACAGGGTTAAAAACAAACGTTCCGCAGTCCCAGGTTACCACACGGCGAGTAAAGGGGCGTCGCTTTACTCTTTTACTTTATTTTTCTTCAGACCCCGAACCCCTGCCCAAATTTTCAACCATTTTAGGACATAGGATATTTTTTTTAGTAGCGTAATTTGTAAAGGGTACCTACGGGTCATGCCCAAATTTTCAGCCATTTTAGGACTTAGAATATTGTTTTCAGTAGCGTATTTTGCGAAGGGTACCTACGGGTCATGCCCAAATTGTCAGCCATTTTAGGACTTAGAATATATTGTTAGGACTTAGAATATATTTTTAAGTAGTAGGAAAATTACAGGAATAGAGTGAACCAATGTACAGATATACTTTCTGAAAAGAACCTACGCCTTGTATTGAGTTGTTTTCATGGTTTGTTTTGATTCAATACAATTTTGAACTTCACCAGCCTCTTCTTGAGTTTATATTCTGTGTGTCTGTTTGTCCTGTCGTGTGATTGCCATCCTGACAAATGACCTTCAAACACGTATAACATCTAAGACACAGACACAGACAGTTAGAGTTAATGTGAAGCTCGTCTCACTTTCGGGGTACAAATTGGTGTCAGAAATGTGAAGCTAAGACTGCTCGGCTTTACACTAAGAATGTTTTTTTGCTCACATTTGTGTGGCTGTGTCGTCACATTCATACACCAGGACTTTAGGTATTCCGGGAAAGTTTTGGTTAGCCTGTGACATCGCATCGAGCCCATTGGAACAAGGAATTGCTTTTAGCTTTTTATGGGTTCACTGTTATCAACATTTACAACATGACCTCTAGTACTTTGAAAATATTTCGTTCACATTTGTAACGACCATAATTTTCAAGCATTCATAGTTGTTGTTCTCTATCACACTTTTGTGCCGGTTGTGTCGTCGGTTAGCTATTGTCACTTACAACATGTCTTTTGGTATTCGGCGATGGTTTGGGTCAGTCTGTTACATAATATTGGGACACGCTGGGACATTGGTTAGCTTTTAGACCGTTCGAGTGTTCTCTATCACATGCTTGTGGGTATATAGTCGGTTAGCCACTGTCACACACAACATAACTCGGCTAAGGTTTGGGTGAGTTTGTGGCGTCATAGTGAATCCACTGTTCCAGCGACTAGGTTTTAGACCGTCAACTTTGGTTTTTTCTGACACATCAATGTTGTGTGTTTATCGCCGGTGCGCCACTGCACTGTCACTTATGTGACAGGGAGACTACCGTCGCCCTTCACAGCAGACTCTGCAGAGTTGTTCGCCTTAGAAGTTGCTCGCTATAAATAGCTCGCAAGGCAACACCTGTGGATTGTAGAGTTCTGTTTGTGATGGGGTCTGGCGGCTTTTTTCTCTGTATGTTCATGGATTTCTTTGCAGTTTTTATAGGGCTTAGAAAATAAGCTCTAAAATTCTCAATCCTGTTTGATTGGACTTCGCCTCCAAAGGTGATTGTGGTGTTTCGGCACTCGGTTACATTTATACAGCATGACTTCTGGTATTCGGGGACAAATATGGGTCAAATTTGTGACGCCGCTTAGAACATAATTAACATCACCTCTGGCATTTCGGGGAACATCTGGGTTAAATTTGGGACGTCCTGCTGGATGCGGCTCTCCGGACAGAGTGGGCATTCTTTTTTTTCAGAATTAATTTTGCAGGAGACATTTTTATGGGAACAATAACCAGCTAATTCTGTACGTTAAAGGGATAATATTGATCTGACAGTTTTGGAGGAAGAAAGCAATCTTGCTGCATACTACAATTATTTCATACCCCTGACATGCATCGCATAACGTTCACAGCGATAGAAGAGCATTTTTCTGTAGGTACGTATTATCAGACTATTGTTGTTTGCTGTGTGTCCAAGTGGACGTATGCGCCTCGGCAGACCTGTGGTGGTGTAAAGATATGACGGGCGCTGTGGCAGGGTGGTGAGACGTCGGCCTCTTAATCGGAAGGTCGAGGGTTCGAATCCCGGCCGCGGCCGCCTGGTGGGTTAAGTGTGGAGATTTTTCCGATCTCCCAGGTCAACATATATATTATGTGCAGACCTGCCAGTGGCTTATCCCCCTTCGTGTGTACACGCAAGCACAAGACCGAGTGCGCACGGAAAAGATCCTGTAATCCATGTCAGACTTCGGTGGGTTATGGAAACACAAAAATACCCAGCATGCCTACTCAACGAAAGCGGAGTGAAGCTGACTATGCTCTCAGAGTATAGTTTGGGGAACCCAAATGGGCAAACGAGCTCACACGTAACCAAACAAATTCTGGAAAGCTGAAGAAGAACAAGCTGTGTTTCCAAGTGGAAGTATGCGCCTTGCTTTTTGTCCCAATACCCTTGCTTTTTGTCCCAATACCCTTTCGTTTTGTTCCAATACCCTTGCTTTTTGTCCCAATACCCTTCCGTTTTGTCCCAATACCCTTGCTTTTTGTCCCAATACCCTAGCTTTTTGTCCCAATACCCTTGCTTTTTGTCCCAATACCCTTGCTTTTTGTCCCAATACCCTTGCTTTTTGTCCCAATACCCTTGCTTTTTGTCCCAATACCCTTGCTTTTTGTCCCAATACCCTTGCTTTTTGTCCCAATACCCTTCCGTTTTGTCCCAATACCCTTGCTTTTTGTCCCAATACCCTTGCTTTTTGTCCCAATACCCTTGCTTTTTGTCCCAATACCCTTGCTTTTTGTCCCAATACCCTTGCTTTTTGTCCCAATACCCTTGCTTTTTGTCCCAATACCCTTCCGTTTTGTCCCAATACCCTTGCTTTTTGTCCCAATACCCTTGCTTTTTGTCCCAATACCCTTGCTTTTTGTCCCAATACCCTTGCTTTTTGTCCCAATACCCTTCCTTTTTGTCCCAATACCCTTGCTTTTTGTCCCAATACCTTTCCGTTTTGTCCCAATACCCTTGCTTTTTGTCCCAATACCTTGCTTTTTGTCCCAATACCCTTGCTTTTTGTCCCAATACCCTAGCTTTTTGTCCCAATACCCTAGCTTTTGGTGGGACAAATAAATCCACACGTGCTCCTTGTCCATGCATGCACGTGTTTCCGCTTGTGTTTCAGACACACCACCCCTCACATAATGATTGGCTCGTGAATTGTTTGTTCTAGTGAAAGCAAGGATATTAACTCAGTTTCAGGGCGGGGATGTAGCTCAGTCGGTAGCGCGCTGGATTTGTATCCAGTTGGCCGCTGTCAGCGTGAGTTCGTCCCCACGTTCGGCGAGAGATTTATTTCTCAGAGTCAACTTTGTGTGCAGACTCTCCTCGGTGTCCGAACACCCCCGTGTGTACACGCAAGCACAAGACCAAGTGCGCACGAAAAATATCCTGTAATCCATGTCAGAGTTCGGTGGGTTATAGAAACACGAAAATACCCACGAGTGTACGTGGGAGTTTCAGCCCACGAACGCAGAAGAAGAAGAAGAAGAACTCGGTTTCACAATTCATACAAACCCGACAGAGTTATTATCGGAATTCGTCTATTTCACAATGTTTTAGCTCTCCAAAGCGCATGTTCAGAAAGTTACAGCATGGTTTTCCCGGTTTTTCAGAAAGCTGTATACCACATTTAACCTTGTATGGGAATTATACAAATGATACGTTTGACCATATGAGGAACATATATTGCAATCAAAGAGAGTACAAAACGTTCATTTATACGCGGGAAATACAGTATAAATGTTACTGTCTCTCCACGTCCGCTGTTGACCTACATTTCTCTGATGTCATCGTGTTGTGTTGTTTAAAGAACACGGTGGTCAGTGCTGTGAAACAACACTTGACCGAGTGTAACTGTCATCTCCTTTCCTTGTCTTGTCATGTTGATAGTGGCATGGATAATGTTTTTCCTCTACCGTAATTTGTTACAGTGTCCATCAGGATGAATAGTGACCTTGAGAAAGGAAGGAGGGGGGGGGGGGGGAGCTCAGTGCTGTGACATAATGCTTTGCTGACTCTAGCTGTCATCGTTGTCGTGTCTGCCAAATAACTACAAATTGTAACTGTCCGTTTCTGTCGCTGGTTTGTCTGTTTGTTTGGCGCGGTCAGCGAAAGAGGGTCAGTAATTTAATCTGACCAGACGAAAATGATTGTTACTGTCTGTTGCGTTTTCACTGGTATGAAATGACACTTGACTGACCATGGCGGATGTTTCTTGTCACGGGACACCGCGTCTCTACAGGCCGGTCTGGAACCTGTTCCTTTCCTTGTCATTATTTGTAGAACACCCCGTTCCCTTCCCCACATCCCGCTGTCGGACCCACCGTCCAACGAGTTTCTAGGCTCTCATGAAAACAGAGACGAGTTGCCCAGAGCGGTCTGCCTCGGGTCGCCCGCAGTGCGCGTGACAGAAAGCCGTATCTTGGGGCAGTGCAGGAAAGCGCTCGCGAAGCACTCAGCGAGCGGCCTTGGGATATGCTCGCCCACCGCGCGCTTCGTATTCCAAGATGGCGGCGGTGTTTACACTGCGATGCTGTGTAGAGTGTTGCGGTCTTCTCGGCCGGCGTGGTTTTCGACGTGACCCGAAGGATCCACCGCTTTTTAAGGTTCAGGGACTACCCCAGCTAAATTTCCCATAATAACTACGTTCTGTCTGACGATTTCACTGACCGAATCGTCTGCTAGTTTAAGAAGTGCAATTTTTTTCATATCTCGCAGCATTCGTGCCTTGTTCGTCGCTATCTTGAAGCGATTTGCCTCGTTATGAGCCCGTTGCATAGACCAATCCAGAGCGACTTTGCTCTGAGCGGGCCACTGTGATTCTGAGCTACGCATGGCAGCTTGACTCACCATCTCAGATCTGACCCAACTTTTTCATGAAAAAAGACTATTCCCCCCTCTCCCCCCCTCCCCCTCCCCCTCCCACGCACACTCGCCTTTTTGCACGAGTTGGTTTGTACGTGTATGACCGTTTTTACCCCGCCATTTGGGCAGCCACACGCCGATTTCAGGGATGCATGTTTGGCATTTTTGTGTTTCCATAACCCACAGAACTCTGACATGGAATACAGGGTCTTTCCGTGTGCACTTGGTCTTGTGCTTCCGTGCATACAAATGAAGGCACTAGCAGGTCTGCACATAAGTTGACCCGGCTGGGAGATTGTAAAAAATCTCAGCTCCACCCTTAACCCACCAGGCGCGGCCGGGATTCGAACCCTCTACTTTCCGTATGAGAGGCCAGCGTCTCATCCACTCGGCCAATGCGCCCGTCTCTCCCCCCCCCCCCCCCCCTTTGTTGAAGGTAATTTGCAGTTGGTGTCTTCGGGAAGGTTCAGGTTAAAACTGTGACAACCGCTTCCAAAGGTCGACTACGATGATTATGTCGTCATTTCGACCTTCGCTGTTTTCTGTCAAAACTTGCCAGTGTTGCTGTTTGTGGTCTTTGAGGGCAGAGAGCAAGGTTGTGGGTGTCTCTGTCGCACGTTTGTAACTATAGTGACATAACTCTTGACCTACGATGACGGTCATTCCGTTCAGGTTTGTTGACCTTTCCGCTGTCTTCTCTCTCTCTCTCCCTCTCTCTCTCTCTCTCTCTCTCTGTCTCTCTCTCTCTCTTTCTCTCTCTCTCTCTTTCTGTGGCAGTAATGAGGATAATGTGATGAACAGCTTCAGCAGATTTGTGTTCTTCATGTTATAAATCAGGTTCAGTGACATGTCATCAGGGTCTTAATGTATTTGTTGAATTTTATGCGTGACTATAATTTATAACTGTGCAGATACTATTGCTGTTATTTTAACCACTATTGTAAGGGGCTGTGGCCTTAGACAATTAAAGATTTGTTCTTGTTCTTGTTCTCTCTCTCTCTCTCTCTCTCTCTCTCTCTCTCTCTCTCTCTCTCTCTCTCTCTATCTCCCTCTCACTCTCTCTCTCTCAATGTATTTGTTGAATTTTATGCGTGACTATAATTTATAACTGTGCAGATACTATTGCTGTTATGTTAACCACTATAATTGTAAAGGGCTGTGGCCTTAGACAATTAAAGATTTTCTCTCTCTCTCTCTCTCTCTCTCTCTCTCTCTCTCTCTCTCTCTCTCTCTCTCTCTCTCTCTCTCTCTCTCTCTCTCTCTCTCTGTCTCTCTCCATCCATCATTGTTCACTACATATCGCATATAGAAATGTAAACAAAAGTAAAAGAGCAATATCTCTTTACTTTATTTTCGCATTTTCCATGTTTCTTATCCTTTTTTTCACGATTAATCTTATGGTTCCCCTGTGATGAATCAGTCACTACTTAAATATGAGCATTATGTGCAGAAGCAGCTTGATAAGTCACCAGTTTGTTACAAAACGAAATGACTGATGAGATCGATAGATGCTTTGACTACTACTCTCATCTTGCTATTCGGCCTAATGTGTGTGGTTTTTATGCACTTGATTCTTGTTTTTTAGAAGTCTATGCTCATACAAAATGGCCGCTGCACTCCAGAAATATTTGGTTACCTTTTCTGTTGCAAAACACCAAAACAGAAAAAAACAGGGCTCAATCAGAAATCCCTCTGTTTTTAGACGACATGACCTAATGTGGTTTTATTTTTATTCGTTGCAACAGTTCTCCCGAACTTTGTTATGCCTCCAACAATGTTATAGTGCACCGGATTTGCGCGGTCAGACGTATGCCCTTCAAATCCTGAACAGTACAGTCCGGAATTTGTTATAGATCACAAGTTCGTCGCATAAAAATAAATAAATATAGAAAGGAAATAAGTTCACCATAAAACAGATCAAGTCATTTGTATTTGACATATCTCTCGTAATGTGTTAATGTTCTTTCTGACATTTTTACGTATTTGACATGTCAATGTGCACTGAATTTGTGCGGTCAGACTTTTGATGGTATTTTAAGTGCTGACCAATGGCTTTCCAAATGCTTACCACTACTTCTTCTTCTTCTTCTTCTTCTTCTTCAGCGTTCCTAGCTTACCACTACTGACGGGGAACAACTTTATCTCAATGTCCAGCGGTGAAAGGCAATAAAACAAAGTAGCTGACGGCCAGACGGTCATCTTTATGGGCGGGTCTGGTAAAACACTTTGACCCGACCTTGTTTTTACTTGACCCCGTGTGGTCCGGAATGGTCTGTGTCAGTGGAAAGCGGGCCTAATGTATTTTACCCACCTCAATCACGTTCCTCCTCCTAATGCCGTTAATTACCCTATATCTCATTCGCCGACACGCACGTACTCGGTTTGTCACACACACAAACACAAACACGGACACACACATACATACAGACAGACAGACAGACAGACACACACACACACAAACACACACACACACACACACACTCACACACTCACACACACACACACGCGCGCACACACACACACACACACACACGCTCACGAACACACAGACACACTTTCTCTCTCACTATCTCTCTTTACTCCCCCCCCCCCACCCCCCTCTCGCTCTCTATCATTCTCTTGATTTTTTCACAAAACGCCAGACCACGGGTCCAGGGAAGAGAGGCCACTTTTCAGCAGCGAGGAGCAGAATGGTTGTTGCTCTATCTGTAGATGTTTTTGCTGCGAGATTTTATCGCACGGACGAAAACTGTAGCCAGGGGGAGGAGAAGGGAAAGTCAACAAGAGTTTTGAGTCGTGTTTCGACTTTCGAGAATTCTTTCCATTCCAGAACTAAGTGAGGGCCGACGAGGGGCGGCCAGTGAAAATAATCATCTGGCCAGCAGTTGTTGCTTCTTTTTTATCTGTCTATATCTCTCTTGGAAGATTGTTTCTTTCTTGGCAGAATGCTGGCGTCTACTACCTCCTAGAATCAATAAAGCAGACCAAAGTATTTCTGCAGAGAAATGCATCTCCTTCTTCTTCTTGTCGATCACTCAGATGGAAACGCCGGTTCTCCGCGCAAATGTTGCCGTGCGCTGTAGGTCGTCCAGACTGCCATAGAGCTTCCCTTGCACCGTGGTCGCCTCCGCCCAGATAGAGAAATGCATTGACTGACAGGGCTGTGAGTCGTTTAAAACACGACTCGGTCTATTGTTTATTTACCTGTTGTTTCTTTCTTCACCAGAAATAAGAGGGTGCAGAAAGTACTTTTACTTTATCCTCTTCTCAGTCGCCTTCGCCCCCGCCTCAAGCCTTCACGCCTCTACTAGCTCAATTCGTGGATACCGTATGTAGAGTAAGGTCTGTCCCATTCCGGCGTCAAGGACACATTGTCTTCTTCACGGTGATGGAAGAAAAAGATGCATCTGCACGTATGCTACTTTCACATTGGTGGCGGGGTCGCTTTCCTTGTAAAACAAACAAACAAACAAACAAACAAACAAACGAACACTCGTTCTTACCCCTTAAAAAACCTGCATGACATAAAAACTATTCCGATGTTACCGCATTTATATTAAATCATCTATGCATTCCAAACGCTTTTCTATTTGCGTTACAGTCTTACCTTTCTCAGAAGAATATTATATGTCCAAGCATTCATTGTCACGTGGTCCCAGAGAAAGGCATTTTTGTAAAACGATAAAAAAAATCTAACAAAGAAACTTTAAAAAAAAAGATTTAATAGAAATACATAAACAGTAAAACGAAAAATGGTGTAGAATCTCGGCAGCCACGAGTCACTACCCAGTTTTCAAAAATGTGTGAACGCCATTTTCAAAACGCCATTGCAAGTTGGCCGGGGCGACCAACTTATCTTCAAGTTCGTAAATCTGCAGCACTCGGCTTTGCAAGCTCAGGTGTCATCCAAGTAGCCTCAAAAATCCCTCCGTACGTAAACATTAACAGGAGAGTTGCTACATGGAGGGAGAGAGCGAGGGCTTCAAACGTTCA
>NW_027127584.1:10000-19443 GCF_037325665.1 Littorina saxatilis | reverse complement strand
GTGTGTCTGTGTGTATGTGTGTGTGTGTGTGTGTGTGTCTGTGTGTGTCTGTGTGTGTGCGTGCGTGCGTACGTGTGTGCGCGCGCGCGCGTGCGTGTATGTGTGTGTGTGCGTGTTTCAATCCGAATGATGTTCTGAGTGAGAATTTTACCCGTTTGTCAATATTTTACACATGATATATGTCAATATTTTACACATGATATATGGAAATAACCTTGCAGTTGTTCAACCCTCACGTGTCGATGTCAAGCCACGATTTGCACAACTTTGATGTACTCTGTGTTTTCCAATATATGGTCTTATGTATTTCATATCATTTTTCGCATAATACAATAATGAATTCATGTGTGCACATTGCGTGTTATAAAAAAAGAGAACAAACAAGTCGCGTAAGGGGAAATTACTACATTTAGTCAAGCTGTCGAACTCACGGAATGAAACTGAACGCACTGTATTTTTTCACCAAGACAGTACAGCTTCGTCAATCCCCGCGTGAAGGAAATCGCTCACCTTCCACGTGCAAAACGTAGTGATATTGACACGCCAGATTAGCGCGGTAGCGTATTGTGCTAAGCAGGAAAGCGCGCTTTTCTGTATCCTTGTTAACTTTCTGAGCTTGTTTTGTATACAACCTATCATATCTATATGTTTTTGGAATCAGGAAATGATATTAATTGTGATCACATTTTAAGAGTATACATGTCATATGTATATATTTTTTAGATTCAGAATGTGATGAAGAATACGATGCAATCAACTTTAAATCTGTTTGCGAAAAATCGATTTTAATGACAACTTTAATGAGCAAACTCATTAATTACATTTTAAGCCTCCAAGCTGAAATGCAGTACCAAAGTCTGGGCTTCGTCGAAGATTACTTGACCAAAATTTCAACCAATTTGGTTGAAAAATGAGAGCGTGACAGTGCCGCCTCAACTTTCACGAAAAGCCGGATATGATGTCATCAAAGACATTTATCAAAAAAATGAAAAAGAAGTCTGGAGGTACCATACTCAGGATCTCTCATGTCAAGTTTCATGAAGATCGATCCAGTAGTTTTCTCTGAATCGCTCTACACACACACACACACCACAACCCTCGTCTCGATTCCCCCCTCTACGTTAAAACATTTAGTCAAAACTTGACTAAATGTAAAAAGAGTGTGGGTCAATAAGACTAGCTTGCACAGACCGAATGAATGAATTTTTAATTGACAAAAATAAAGAAGAAACTACAGTCAAAACAAAGGGAGAATTTGGGTGAGATGTCAGACGAGAACGATTGATGAATAAAGACGACTTTATGTGTGTATGCGTCTGTGTAGGCGCGCGCCCGCGTGAGTGTGTGTGTGTGCATGTGTGTGTGTCACGGTCTGTGTGTGTGTGTGTGCGTGTGTGTGCATGTGTGTGTGTCACGGTCTGTGTGTGTGTGTGTGTATGTGTGTGTGTGTGTGCGTGCGTGCGTGCGTATGTGTGTGTGTGTGTGTGGGTGTGTGTGTGCGTTCGTGTATGTGTGGGTGTGCGTGCGTGCGTGCGTATGTGTGTGTGTGTGTGTGTGTGTGTGTGTGTGTGTGTGTGTGTTAGACTGGTTATCAAGGGAGGAGATGGGGAGAAAGACTGCGTACGTATCTACATATGAGTGTATGAGTGTGCATTCGTTGTAGGGTAAGGAAGGGCATTCGTTTATTTGAGGGTGTGAGAGTGCATTCGAGCTCATACTTGTTAGTGAAACAAATGTCATTGCTTGTTTGATATCCTCAGCTTTTTTTTCTTCTAGACCGGGCTTGTAGTAATGTCTAAATGTAATTTACACCACTTCCCTTTTAGAATAATTTTTTTAATGTAATTTAACTACGTGTGTGTGTGTGTGTGTGTGTGTGTGTGTGTGTGTGTGTGTGTGTGTGTGTGTCCCTGTGTCTGTGTTTGTGTATGTGTGTGGGTCTGTGTGCGTGTGTGTGTCCCTGTGTGTGTGTGTACGTGCGTGTATGTGTGTGTGTGTTTGGGGGGGGGGGTGAGTGTGTAACCAAGCTTGTAGTAATGCAATACTGTATTTTACACCATTTCCCTTTTAGAATAAAAGTTTAAATGTAATATGACGTGTGTGTGTGTGTGTGTGTGTGTGTGTGTGTGTGTGTGTGTGTGTGTGTACGTATGTGTGTGTGTGTGTGTGTGTGTGTGTGTGTGGAAGTGCGTGTGTGTACGAGCGTGTGTGTGTGTGTGTGTGTGTGTGTGTGTGTGTGTGTGTATATATATATATATATATCATATTGAGAACAGAAAAGACAATTCATACATCATGATGCTTGAGGGGCAATGCACACACACACACTCACACCCTAGGTCAAATGCTTGTCTTTGACCCCACAGTCTCACAGGAACACCAACACAAAGAAATCAGTGATGCAAATCAAAACTTTAGTTCTCCCACAAAAAAACACATAAAATGTATGAGCACCAATGAACACACACACACACCATTTCATTTAGTTTTATACACACAAAATGGAAAGGCAAACATCATTAGGCAAGTTTGTTGTTCACAAATATATTTATACAGAGATACAAAAATTAGAAGATGGAATTCAGAAGAAATGTTCAAGGGTAAAAAAATATTTTATAAGTGCACAAAGCTTCCATACAAGTTTTTGTACCCACAATAATGCGGTGTCACTAAAACTCGAAAAGACACGAAAAGACACGAAAAGACGCGAAAAGACCCGAAAAGACACGAAAAGACAGCAAATAGATACGAAAAGACAGCAAATAGATACGAAAAGACAGCAAATAGATACGAAAAGACAACAAATAGATACGAAAAGACAACAAATAGATACGAAAAGACAACAAATAGATACGAAAAGACAACAAATAGACACGCAAAGACAGCAAATAGATACGAAAAGACAGCAAATAGATACAAAAAGACAGCAAATAGATACGAAAAGACAACAAATAGATACGAAAAGACAACAAATAGATACGAAAAGACAGCAAATAGATACGAAAAGACAGCAAATAGATACGAAAAGACAACAAATAGATACGAAAAGACAGCAAATATAGATACGAAAAGACAACAAATAGATACGAAAAGACAACAAATAGATACGAAAAGACAGCAAATATAGATACGAAAAGACAACAAATAGATACGAAAAGACAGCAAATATAGATACGAAAAGACAGCAAATATAGATACGAAAAGACAACAAATAGATACGAAAAGACAGCAAATAGATACGAAAAGACAACAAATAGATACGAAAAGACAACAAATAGATACGAAAAGACAGCAAATATAGATACGAAAAGACAACAAATAGATACGAAAAGACAGCAAATATAGATACGAAAAGACAGCAAATATAGATACGAAAAGACAACAAATAGATACGAAAAGACAGCAAATAGATACGAAAAGACAACAAATAGATACGAAAAGACAACAAATAGATACGAAAAGACAGCAAATAGATACAAAAAGACAGCAAATAGATACGAAAAGACAGCAAATAGATACAAAAAGACAACAAATAGATACGAAAAGACAACAAATAGATACGAAAAGACAACAAATAGATACGAAAAGACAACAAATAGATACGAAAAGACAACAAATAGATACGAAAAGACAACAAATAGATACGAAAAGACAACAAATAGACACGCAAAGACAGCAAATAGATACAAAAAGACAGCAAATAGATACAAAAAGACAACAAATAGATACGAAAAGACAACAAATAGATACGAAAAGACAGCAAATAGATACGAAAAGACAGCAAATAGATACAAAAAGACAGCAAATAGATACGAAAAGACAGCAAATAGATACGAAAAGACAGCAAATAGATACGAAAAGACAGCAAATAGATACGAAAAGACACGAAAAGACAGCAAATAGATACGAAAAGACAGCAAATAGATACGAAAAGACGCACATATATACATAGATCAAAGGGGAGACACCAGGGACGTAACAAGTCGTGTTTGACGTCGCTTTTGATGTCACCCGGATGTCCACAACCAGAGTTGTGTCCCTTGAGTCCATTTTAGATGAGCTGGATCACGATTTTTGGGGTTTATTGGCAAAGTAAAGGACTTTTTGTTATACATCAAGAGAAAAAGTTGATTAGACTTTTGATGCAATAACTTTTGACAAAAGTGCTTGGGTGATTCGACCGCCAGTAATAGCTCGTATTTTGCCATTTATTTATTCTTCATTATTTGTGATATTGCTTTTAAGTTGAAGGAGAAAAAAAAAGTCCTTTACTTTGCCAATAAACCCCAAAAATCGTGATCCAGCTCAGCTAAAATGGACTGTACTGTAATAGCCAGCAGATCAAGGGTGTCTGCCCTTGATCTGTATGCGTCTTTTCGTATCTATTTGCTGTCTTTTCATGTCTTTTCGTGTCTTTTCGCGTACACGAAAAGACGCGTCTTTTTGCATTTTAGTAGGACCCCAATAATGACATTATTCAGGATACAGCCTCAGTTGCCTTATTGATTAAAACAAAGTACGTTACTGCTTAGTTTGTGCTGTTTGCATGAAAATGGATCGATGGCAAAGAAATCACAACAGACTGCAAAACGTAACTTATAACACCACAATTATCACACAGCAGAGGCAAACCTTGGTAACTGGGGTCAAACGGTAACGCAAATCTCAAAAGTTACAGAAGATACTTGTTTGCACACAAAAAAATATACAGCAAGAAAATTACAAGAAAAAAAAAATTAGTGACATCATTATGATCACAAAGCAGAAGCAACAAGACAATTGGGGTCAAACTGTACAGCACTATAATGTCACAGAAGACACACTTTGAAATTGGCACACTGACCCAACAAATAGACAGCACTAATAAATTAATCACATCACAATGATCTCACAGCAGAAGCACTACTTGTAAACTGCAATCAAACTGTACAGCACATCTAAATGCCACAGTAGAACATGTCTGTTTAACACACACACACAATTAAGAGATAGCACAAACAAATGAATCGCATCTTAATGATCAGCAGAAGCACTATTTGTGAACTGGGGTTTAACTGTACAGCACTACTTAAAACTCACATTCACAGGAGAACACCTCTGTAAAAACTTGGCACACCCACACACAAAAATAAACAGACGGCACAAAAAAAACTTAAAAATTACAAAACACATCCGTTTAAACTTTGCACAAGAAACCATAAGACAGACAGCAAAAATGAATGAATCACATCTTGATGCTCAGCAGAAGCACTACTTGTGAACTGGGATCAAACTGTACAGCACTACTTAAAACTCACATTCACAGGAGAACACCTCTGTAAAAACTTGGCACACCCACACACAAAAATAAACAGACGGCACAAAAAAAACTTAAAAATTACAAAACACATCCGTTTAAACTTTGCACAAGAAACCATAAGACAGACAGCAAAAATAAATGAATCACATCTTGATGCTCAGCAGAAGCACCACTTGTGAACTGGGATCAAACTGTACAGCACTACTTAAAACTCACATTCACAGGAGAACACCTATGTAAAAACTTGGCACACCCACACAAAGAAAAATAAACAGACGGCACAAATAAATTAATCACATCAAAATAATCACACAGCAAAAGCACTACTTGAAAACTGACATCAAACTGTACAGCACAACTTAAAAAAAACCTTTGCATAAGACAGACAGCCATAAGACAGACAGCAAAAATACATTAATCACATCTTGATGCTCAGCAGAAGCACTACTTGTAAACTGGCGTCAAACTGTACAGCACAACTTAAAAATCATAAAATGCCATGCACAATTGAATCCATAAGACAGACAGCAACAATACATTAATCACTTCTTGATGCTCAGCAGAAGCAGTAGCCTACTTGTAAACTGGGGTCAAACTGTACAGCACGACTGGAAAGTTCACGAGCTGAAACTTCTTCAGTTTCACGCACCCACCACTTGAACTTCGAAGACTTCCCATTTTCAATGTGGTCCGTACCGTTTTGTTTTTAAAAACAGCACAATGTTGTCATATTTCTTCTGTGTGAGCGCACGGTTGTATTTTTCTGCGTACGTTCCACGATAAAACTGTCCACCTCTTCCCTGTGGTCACCCGTCATGGTCAAGGGCGAGAGACAGACTGGCATCGCCAGTCGAAAGGAGGGCCATTTCTAGAACGAGCCAGTGCGTTTCCGGAAATGACGCGCTTAGTTGGAAATCTACTGAGGCGCGACGAAGTCCCGCGAGATTCCAACTCTGCCCCGGATTCTTACTATGCGCCCAACAGATTTACTTCGGAGTGGTCTCCTCTTCGATTTTTAAGGGACATTACTCTCGCATGCGAACCCTTTACTCGTATCGAATGTAGCCGGCTCAGTTTGTTTTTGTTTTTGTTTGGTCTTTTGTTAGATGACTTTGCTAGTCCAATATTTTATGTATATATACTCAACCAATACTTAAATGTTTTTACTAGTTATTCACTTTCATGAGTTACTGTTCCTTTTAGGTACTGTTCATTTTAGCATGTGCATATGTGTAGACAAGTGTGTGTGTGTGTCTGTGTGTCTGTGTGAGTTTACGCAGTATGTGTGTGTTTGGGGGATGTGTGTGTGGGGGGATGTGGGGGTATATGGGTATGTGTGTGTGTGTGTGTGTGTGTGTGTGTGTGTGTGTGTTTGTAAGCAAATATCAGTGTGTGTGCGTGCGTGCGGGTGGGCGTGAGTGCATGTGTGTGTGTGTGTGTGTGTGCGTGTGTTTGTGTGGGTGTGTGTGTGGTTGTGTGTGCAGTCTTTTGCTTACGTTTGCAATTATTCTCTGTGTATGTTCTAAGGACAGGTTGGAAGATTAGGCTAAGCCTGAAACCTTTATCCTGACGTAATAAAGTTAATTCTGAGTCTCTCTCTCTCTCTCTCTCTCTCTCTCTCTCTCTCTCTCTCTCTCTCTCTCTCTCTCGCTCTCTCGCTCTCTCTCTGTGTCAAGCATTCGATGTGTACTTATTCCATTACATTTTTAAAAAGTTCATATGTGTTTGTGTGTGTGTGTGTGTGTGTGTGTGTGTGTGTGTGTGTGTGTGTGTGTGTGTGTGTGTGTGTGTGTGTGTGTGTGTGTGTGTGTGTGTGTGTGTGTGTGTGTGTGTGTGTGTGTGTGAATGTCCGTGTATATGTGATTAGAATAGGGGTGCCTCTCTGGGTGAAGACTAGTTGGAAAAAAAACCTTGTTTGTAATGCTTGTGTGCCACAACCCTCTCTCTGTCTCTCTCTGTCTCTGTCTGTCTCTGTCTCTCTCTGTCTCTGTCTCTCTTTCTCTCAAATTATTTAAATGAAACCATATTTTACACACAGCAAAATTCAGTCAACTTCAGGTCAAACCAAGAACTTTACACTTGATCCTACATGAAGGATTTTTTTGGAAAACGGTAAATCTAACATAAAAAAGGTATTGTTTCAACATTTCACTGCAGACCATTTTATAAGCGTTTCGGGCGGGCGGGAAAATAGCTCAGTCGGTAGCGGCGCTGGCTTCAAACCCAGTTGTCGCTATCGGCGTGGGTTCGATCCCCCCGTTCGGCGAGGGATTTATTTCCCAGAGTCAACTTTGTGCAGACTCTCCTCGGTGGCCGAACACCCCCGTGTGCACGCATGCGCACGATAAAGAACCCAAGTTCACAGCGAAAGTCTCAGGGCTCGGAAACATAAATACACGCATGCAGGGAAAAAAATTATGGGTATCGCCGTATACTGTATGGCAGCTCGCTTTCCCCATGGAGAAAGCAGCCCGAATTTCCATGATGGTAACTTCACAGGACTATATAAAATCTTATCCTTATCTTATCGTTTTAAGGCAATTGTTAAATTCACTTTTGAAAACTTTTTATGTGAGAAGCTTTCAAAGCTAACGTTAATGAAATATTAATTTAACGTTTGATGTTAACCGTTTACAAAAAAATAACTATACTTATGTAAATCTGACGTAACAAAAGACTTCTCCCTTTCTCCTGTGTGAATATGACTATATGTGCACACCCACGTGTATGTGTGTGTGCGCGCGCGAGCGTGTGTGTGTGTGTGTGTGTGTGTGTGTGTGTGTGTGTGTGCGGGGTGTGTGTGTTTGTGAGCACAAAGTATTCCTACGTATATATTGCAAATGTACAGTTAACAAGTTTGAAAATATCTAATGTTATCTCCAAAAAACGGCTTAATTCACACACACGCACGCACAAAACATAATGAATCTTATATGTACGACTACCTTGTAAAAACACAAGCAACACGTTTACATACACAACTGGTCATATAAAACAAAATTTAAAGAACAACGTTGTTTTTTAATTAAATTTCAAAGATTTTTTTTTGTTATACTTAGCTGATAAGTTATATTAATAAAAAAAAATTAAAAACACAAAATGCATGTATACTATACTGTACCGCAGTACTATGTACTGTGGTACTATAGTACAAAGTACCTTATAACAAAGTACCCCAGTGTACCACAATGTACCATAGTACAAAGTACAAAGTACTATAGTACTAAAGTTTGTACTATGGTGCATGGTACATTTACTTCACTGTACCATATTACTCAAAACCATGTACTATAGTACATACTATAGTACATGGTACATACTATAGTACTTTGAAATTGGTACTATAGTACATGGTACATTTATTAGTGTATACTATAGTACTTTGAAACTGGTACTAATGTACACGGTACATTTACTATAGTATACTATAGTACACTGTAGTATATAGAGAATACTACATGGCTTGCTGTGTCGTACCAGATTTACACGAGTTGTTTTTTTAAATATTGAACTGCGAGCGAAAGCGAGCTGTTCACTATTTGAAAAAGCAACGAGTGTAAATCTGGTACGACACAGCAAGCCATGTAGTATTCTGTTTATCCTACATACTGTACTTACGTGTATTTTACTGAAAATGTCTTGCAGACGAGGCAGCTAAATTGAAGACGCTTGTTTTGGAACCTCGATCTCTTCTAAAGCCTCGTGCAATCTATTACGTCAAAGCAAAGAAACGTCACTCTGAAAGTGTGGCGTGACGTGTTAGTTCTAAAGATTCATCGAGGGTAATTAGCGAGCGCAATTTTTGTTTCTATAATGACGTTTGTCTCGGTGACTTTGGCATCATAAGCAGTGGAAAAACAGGTCCCTGCCAGACTTGCTTGACATGACCTCATTTACATGATATACACACGTGTGATTTGAACGATTATTATCTCACGGGTGTCTCTCTCACGTATGTAGGATAAACTAAAGTATACTATGTGGTACTTTTTCACTTGGGTGTTTCCATGTCGCAAAGAATGAGTACATGCTAAAAAAGTGACTGATGTTGTGTTGCCTGGTGCTGATGTTGTATTGCCTGGTGCTGATGTAGTGGTTGCATTACCTAGGGCTGATGTTGTATTGCCTGGTGCTGATGTAGTGG
>NW_027127583.1:5000-18486 GCF_037325665.1 Littorina saxatilis | reverse complement strand
TTGAAAAAAACAAACCGTTGGCAGTCTCTTTGTTTTTGGATTTATTTAAGGGCAGGTGGGCCAGTGCACTATGTTATTTTTTTGAATGTTTTATTTTGTTTGAATGTTATTTTATGAAAGTAATGAATAAACAATGATAAATGATAGTCACTTTTTGTATTTTGGGTTGCTGGTTTTTGTTTTACGCGACAAAAACAGTCAATAACAGACAAAACTGGAGTACAGGCGGAAAATAATATTTCAGCAGATATGATTGTCACACTTCTAATTATTGTTATATTTTATCTTTCTGGGTATGCTCTAGGGGATTACGAAGCAGATTTTGATTATTATATTGATATTTGGAGTTAGGGACATTTCTTTGTTACAACCGTCAAACTTTAGGGTAACCCCTGCACAAATTTTGTTTGAAATAACCTGGTTATGACTGTAATACAATGGCAACAAAATCCTTTCGTAATCCCTCAGAATGTGATATTCTGCACAAACTGCACAAAAAGTTATTGCTGTAGCGAAATTACAGCCAGAGAAATCGCAACACCACAGATGCAACTGCCGCAAAAATGGCCGACATGAGAAAAACGACGTTGAAGATAAACTATTCAAATATTGTCTTTATTGACACATAAATATGACACTTTAGACAATAACACAGACACACATGCATTGTAGGTATGTTATGAGACCATTATCTGCAAAAAAATTTAAAAAAGGGTTTTGATCCATTTGTCCATTTTGCACTGGCCCACCTCAATCAACGAATATCCACAGGCTGATCCAATCATAATCTACCAGCCAAAAAACCACACGTCAGGGCAGCAAACAAACAAACAAACAAACAAACAAACAAACAGTCAAACCGGATACAATTGCATGGGTGGGACTGAAAAATGTCATGAATCCTGAAGAATTTTAAGGGGGGGGGGGGGAGGGAGGGGGGGCTTGAGGCCCCCAGACGCTAAAAGATGTGTATCATTAACAACCCAAAAAACGTCACCACAGACATTACGAATTCGGATTTCCGGAATATACCGGAAGAATCCCACTCATGCAATTGTTAAACTTGTTAGATCAATCTTTTTCACAAGATTTGAAGTAGCAACGGTAAAAGACACGAGCCCTTTAGAACATCCTATATGTTCACTGTGATAGACCCAAACGAAACTATATAGTTTTAAAAACCGAGAAAGTAAACAAACTTGCTTCGGCCCCGGCTAGCAATATCGGTTGTAAGGACCTTAAAACACAATAACCAACCAGCCACGAAAATAGATGTATGGTGACCTACTAGATAGTCTCTAAAACAATTGGGTACCTATAATGGCCCTATTCCACACAGACCACGAATCCCACGAATCGCCACGAATTGATACATTTTAGGATTCGTAGTTGAATCGTAATCAGTTCGTGAAGTTCTCAAACTGATTTGTATATATTCGTAGTCAGTTCTTGCAATTCTTGCGCAATCGGGAATTCGTGGCAACAGTTTTGGCCACGGATCCCCGAATGAGTTAGGAATACCTACGAATCGATTACGATTCAGTTACGATGCCTCAGAATATACTACGAATTTGTTACGAATTAACTACGATTTTTTGGAATCGTGGGATTCGTGGTCTGTGTGGAATAGGGCCATGATACCTACCATGCCATGCCGAGCGAAGTCCACGCCAAAAGGATTCCTGTTTCCTCCGCCAGCAGGAGAGATGTGACCCACCCCTAACCACGCCTGGCCCTTGGCACACGGGTGGGGTACCCGGTTACCGTTGGGGATGGCAGTCTGGTAGTCAGGGTAACCAGCAGCGAGGCTGGCTAGCAGAACGGGTACCAGCAGACAGGCTGGGCAAACCGGGTACATGGCTGGGGTTGTTGGTATCTGAAAAATACATATTGCACGGCTATTTAGATCACAGTCTGAAAAAAATGAAGTAGAGGAGGAGAGACAGAAAGGGAGGACTTCAGCCTAAAGTTAACTAGGCGAAATCGACTACGCGAAGTGTGATATGAATGGAGCGAGAGAAAGGGAGAGAGAGAGAGAGAGAGAGAGAGAGAGAGAGAGAGAGAGAGAGAGAGAGAGAGAGAGAGAGAGAGAGAGAGAGAGAGAGAGAGAGAGAGAAATGAATTGAATTGAACTTTATTTAACAAGGATTAAGATTTAAGGCTACGCCTTTTCTTACAATCTGTAAGAGAGAGAGAGAGAGGGAGAGAGAGAGAGAGAGAGAGAGAGAGAGAGAGAGAGAGAGAGAGAGAGAGAGAGAGAGAGAGAGAGAGAGATTTGTTTTGATATTGTCGTCCTAATCTTGACTATTATGAGTGGACTATTTGCGCCTCGATATTGTATTTATGTTCTTACGTTTTATGTTGTTTATTGTAATGCTGTATACACCACACCTGAGTTTCTCCTCGTTGAGATAATAAAGTGTTCTATGTCTATGTCTATGGCCGCACGAAGCTTTAGGTTTGAGTTTTCCGTAAACAGATTTCGTGAAGTCTTCGCAAAGCTGACTTCGGGCTGTGAAATGTCAATGGACACAGTGGTTGAGAAATTCGTTGCAAATTCAACAATTGCTGACGGCAACGACACGATTATCTCCCCTTTCACTAACGTTTACCAACTCAACCTCTGTGTCATTTGAAATCCATATTGACGCTGAAAACACGTACATTGTATATCCACATACTTTTCCAAATTTTATTCTTAGCCACACACCTCATTCAATTTGCACGCGTCCTAAAAACTACCATCCATCACATGTCAGTGATTATTTCTCCACGGTAAACAATAAGGTTACGAGCCCATTTCCAGCCAAGAGTACGGAAGATCGCGAGGAAACATCAGGTATGTGTTTATACCCCTATACTATATCCCTCCCCTCCTCCGCCCACATCCTCTTAGTCTATCTCGTCCTCAGTGCCCCCCCCCACCCCCCTCCATCGATCCCCACTACACCCTCCTTGGTTCTTATATATTAATCCATATCCCCTCCTTCACTGCAATCCCTTTAGTCTTTCTCCCAATTCCATCTTACCCCTCATTCTAATCCTTTGTGCCCAAGCCTGCACTTTGTTCATCCTCTCCTATCCCTTTAGTGTTGTGTTTTACCCCCCCCCCCCCCCCCCCCCCAAAACTGACTATAAACCCATATTCCAAGTTAACCCGTTTCTATTCCCTTGCTCTGCAAACCTCTTAGTCCCCCCTCCCCCCCCCCCCCCTCCCTCGACCTCCGCCATTTCATCCTCTTTGATCCTTATAAATCATCCCTTTACCTCCACCTCTATAATCCCCTTATCCTGTCTAACACCCCCCAACCCCCGTCACCCTCTCCACACCCACTCCAACTTACACTGTAAATCCGTCTTATCCCCGAGTACGCAGTAGGAGGGTCCAGCAGACTTTAATTGTGTGTCTGTCTGTGTATCTGTCTGTCTGTTCGTCTCGACTTAACAGCTTATTGCTGGGAAACTACTGGGCGCAGTTCGTTCAAAAGTTGATACACTAACTTGATAATAGGTCCGATTGATCGTATTAAAACTTCATAATGTTACCTGGAACCTAAATGCGAAATAAATCACAAAAGCCGCTCTTAACGGTGGGAGTTTTTGCGGTGGGAGGCTGGTCGCTTTGCGAACAGCCAGTCACTGAACTAAAGGGGAGACTTTGGGCGGCTGAGCCGAACATGACGAGAAAAGCGTGATTTGCAAGACAGCCGACGGGTGTGGATTAATTTGGTCTCGGCAAAGAAACTACAGTGCAGGTTTGGTCTCGGTGAGACTGAAAGAGAGACAGAGAGCACGAGAGAGAGCGACAGGGACACTGTGTCAGTGATTCAAGGTGGTGGCTTGGTGGCCAAAGGGATCCGGGTTCGATTCCCGGCATGGGCGTTCTATTGTTGTTGTTTTTTTTAATTATATTTAGTCAAGTTTTGACTAAATATTTTAACATCGAGGGGGAATCGAAACGAGGGTCGTGGTGTATGTGCGTGTGTGTGTCTGTGTGTGTGTGTGTGTGTGTGTCTGTGTGTGTGTGTGTGTGTGTGTGTGTGTAGAGCGATTCAGACTAAACTACTGGACCGATCTTTATGAAATTTGACATGAGAGTTCCTGGGTATGAAATCCCCGAACTTTTTTTTCATTTTTTTCATAAATGTCTTTGATGACGTCATATCCGGCTTTTCGTGAAAGTTGAGGCGGCACTGTCACGCCCTCATTTTTCAACCAAATTGGTTGAAATTTTGGTCAAATAATCTTCGACGAAGCCCGGACTTCGGTATTGCATTTCAGCTTGGTGGCTTAAAAATTAATTAATGACTTTGGTCATTAAAAATCTGAAAATTGTAAAAAAAAATAAAAATTTATAAAACGATCCAAATTTACGTTTATCGTATTTTCCATCATTTGCTGATTCCAAAAACATATAAATATGTTATATTCGGATTAAAAACAAGCTCTGAAAATTAAATATATAAAAATTATTATCAAAATTAAATTGTCGAAATCAATTTAAAAACACTTTCATCTTATTCCTTGTTGGTTCCTGATTCCAAAAACATATAGATATGATATGTTTGGATTAAAAACACGCTCAGAAAGTTAAAACAAAGAGAGGTACAGAAAAGCGTGCTATCCTTCTTAGCGCAACTACTACCCCGCTCTTCTTGTCAATTTCACTGCCTTTGCCATGAGCGGTGGACTGACGATGCTACGAGTATACGGTCTTGCTGAAAAATGGCATTGCGTTCAGTTTCATTCTGTGAGTTCGACAGCTACTTGACTAAATATTGTATTTTCGCCTTACGCGACTTGTTCTTGTTTACTATTGTTTATTATGAACGTTTTAATGTTTAATTTTACTCTAATAGTTTTTTTAATTGTGTAAAATAATTTTTTTTTTAAATCCACGTGCACAAGACAAAAACTTTCATACTGGGGGAGCGAGCCAGTCTGAAGAGTACTCGGGTCCAGCGCCAGCGTTTTTTATCCCCGAGTACGCAGTACTAGGGTCCTGCAGACTTTAATTGTGTGTCTGTCTGTCTGTTCGTCTCGACTTAACAGCTTATTGCTGGGAAACTACTGGGCGCAGTTCTTTCAAAAGTTGATACACTAACTTGATAATAGGTCCGATTGATCGTATTAAAACTTCATAATGTTACCTGGGACCTAAATGCGAAATATTCCACAAAAACGACTCTTAACTGCGGGCGCGATTCGCGGTTGGATAGAACAGCCGTTCGGCTGATAAACCGCCCAGCCAAGCCAGCGACACCACACCAGGCTTTGCGTGCGTGCGTGCTTTGCGTGCGTGTACCACTGCGCGAGGACTATAGGCATTATTGAGTTCACTGGCGAATGTCAAATATGTTGGCTTGGTGGAAAGCGTTTCCGACTATGGCCAAAGTGAACCGGGTTCGATTCCCGGCATGGGCGGTCTATATATTTTTTTTTAATTCTTGTTTACTATTGTTTATTATGAACGTTTTAATGTTTTATTTTACTCTAATAATTTTTTTAATTGTGTAAAATAAATAAATATATATATTTTTTAATTTTTTAAATTTTTTTAAATCCAAGTGATCCGGGTGGAAAGCGATTCGTCTATGGCCAAAGTGATCCGGGTTCGATTCCCGGCATGAGCGGTCTATTTTTATTTTTATTTTTTTTTAATTCTTGTTTAATATTGTTTATTATGAACGTTTTAATGTTTTATTTTACTCTAATAATTTTTTTCATTGTGTAAAATAAATAAAAAAAATTTTTTTTTAAATCCAAGTGATCCGGGTTCGATTCCCGGCATGGGCGGTCTATTTTTATTTTTATTTCTTTTAAATTCTTGTTTACTATTGTTTATTATGAACGTTTTAATGTTTTATTTTACTCTAATCATTTTTGTTTGTAATCCACGTGCACAAGACAAAAACTTTCATACTGGGGGAGCGAGCCAGTCTGAAGAGTACTCGGGTCCAGCGCGAGCGTTTTTTATTCTCATCGACAAAATCCTCTTAGCCAACAACACCTTCCCGCTCTCCACCCCCGCCCCAACCTCTTCGACCGTTATGATGTATCCTGTCCCCTCCTCTGCAATCCCCCAAGTCTTTGTCTCAACCCCCTCCCCCATCCTCACCCCACCACATCTCAACCACCCCCTCCCCCATCCTCACCCCACCACATCTCAACCACCCCCGGCCCACACCAAATGTACACCCAGCCAAATCTCTTTGACCCTTATACTTTATTCCATCCCCTCCTCCTATCCAATATGTATAGTCTTTCTATTCCGACCCCCCGACACTGCATCCCCTTCCTTCCCTCCCCCCCACCCCCCCCCCCGCCATTTTAACCTCGACCTTTTCGAACGTTATGTCGAACTCCTCCGCTCCAATCCCCTTTAGTCTTAATAACAATTTCCCCTTCGCCCCCCGCCCCCCCCCCCCAACCCAAATCCCCCTCCCCCCCCCCGTCCCCCCCCCCCCCCCCCCCGCCTTTTTCACTTCAACCTCTTCGACCCTTATACTGTATCTTGTCCCACTCCTCCGCTCAAATCCCCTTAGTCTTTATAACCAATCCCCCACCCCCAGATCTCACCCCCATCGTACCCCTCCACCCCTTCGACACATATAATTTATCCCATCCCCCTCCTCAAATCCCCTTAGTCTTCATACACCCCCCTCCCCCTACCCCATTTTTTCCCACCACCGCTATTTCTACCTTAACTCCTTCGACCCTTATACTTTATTCCATCCCCCCTCCCCCCTCCAATCCCCTTTGTCTTCATACACCCCCTCCCCCATTTCTTCCTTAACTCAATCGACTCTTAGCCTATATTGTATTCCCCCCCCCTCTAATACCCATTGTCTTCATACCCTCACCCTACCCCTTACCCCCCCCCCCCCACACCATCCTAGCTATTTCTACCTCAACTCAATCGACCCGTATACTTTATTCCACGCCCCCCCTCCCCTCTAATACCCATTGTCTTCATACCCTCACCCTTCCCCCCCCCCCCCTCCCCTACCCCACCCCCGCTGGTATTTCTACCTCAACTCAATCGACCCTTATACTTTATTCCACCATCCCTTCCCCCCCCCCCCCTCCAATCCCCTTTGTCTTCATACCCTCACCCCCCCTCCCCACCCCACCCAACCCCCACCCCACCCCACCCCCGCTATTTCTACCTCAACTCAATCCACCCTTATACTTTATCCCATTCCCTCCCTTACCCCAATCCCCTTAGTCTTTCTCGCCTCCTTAGTGTGAGACCAATCACATAATCAGATTCGGTCAGGGATATTCCGCGGTGTGTGTAGTAATCACACCCCAATGTCATTCGGCTGGCCCGGACATTTTCTTCTTCTCCGTGATTGCTTGCTGCCATCTCATCCCACAGATTACAGTCATCTACAGGGTGCTACTGCCTGTGGATTTTTTCTTTATGGTTTTCTTTCCCTCTTTAGTCTCTTGTCATAAGTAAAAATGTCCCTCGTGAGATTGATTTATATGCCGACTGATATATACAGATATAGATCTAATACTTTGCCCTCTCCATCACCCACAATTCAGAGAGAGAGAGAGTGAGAGAGAGAGAGAGAGAGAGAGAGAGAGAGAGAGAGAGAGAGAGAGAGAGAGAGAGAGAGAGAGAGAGAGAGAAAGAGAGAGAAAAAGAGAGAGAGAGAGGGTAGTAAGTAAAAAAGAAAGAAAGAAAGAAGGGAAAAAAAGAAAGAAGGAACGAAGGAACGAAAAAGAAAGAAAGAAAATACTTAACTAAATCAAGCGCCTATCGACCATTGAGATGAGTGGAGTTTTATGTTCAACTTCAGTATTTGTAATTGCAAAATACGCCCATAAAGATACCCAATTGTATGTGTAAACGACCACGCGAACAACAACAACATGTATATATCTGTCCAGACTTTTACATAGGTTTAAGAGCATCCCTCCACTTTCACACACACACCACACGTCAATCAATCAATCACTCAATATGAGGCTTATATCGCGCGTATTCCGTGGGTACAGTTCTAAGAGCAGGGATTTATTTATTTTTATTTTTATTTTTATGCAATTTATATCGCGCACATATTCAAGGCGCAGGGATTTATTTATGCTGTGTGAGATGGAATTTTTTTTACACAATACATCACGCATTCACATCGGCCAGCAGATCGCAGCCATTTCGGCGCATATCCTACTTTTTACGGCCTATTACTCCAAGTCACACGGGTATTTTGGTGGACATTTTTATCTATGCCTATACAATTTTGCCAGGAAAAACCCTTTTGTCAATCGTGGGATCTTTAACGTGCACACCCCAATGTAGTGTACACGAAGGGACCTCGGTTTTTCGTCTCACCCGAAAGACTAGCACTTGAACCCACCACCTAGGTTAGGAAAGGGGGGAGAAAATTGCTAACGCCCTGACCCAGGGTCGAACTCGCAACCTCTCGCTTCCGAGCGCAAGTGCGTTACCATTCGGCCACCCAGTCCACTGCCGGATTCACCAAAACATGCCTCTCTGCTAGGAAAGCAACTAGACAGCACATTTTAAGTTCGGGGAAGGATGCTTTCATCTTACGAAACAGTCTGAGCAGATCTGCGAGCGAAAGCGAGCTTTTTAATATTTGAAGACAGAACGAGTGTAAATGTGGTACGACACAGCAAGCCATGTAAGTATATTATAGTATTTTTTTTATCATACGTACTGTACTTGCGTGTTTTTTGCTCAAAATGTCCCTCTAGAAAGTATAGTGTGACGTGTAAGTTCTCCATTTTGTTTTGCAAAGGGAAAGAGCAAGCGCACAAGTGTTCCTAGAATGACGTTTGTCTCGGTGAAATAATTGCAGGTGTTTCTAAATTACAGAACAGCGAATGTCCCTCGGTGTTTCCTGTCTTTTTGTGTGTCCTTTTCTTGCTTGCTTAATTGTTTCTTCTGTTGTTGCCTTTCCTGTTTACCTCCCTTGGTCCAAATCGTCAGAAAACATTCCAAAATGGTGCCTTTAGTGTACGATCTTTAAGTTGGTACGTATCCGAGCAATGTCAATTTGAAGCTGATCCGGTTTGTTTGTTCGTTCATGGGCTGAAACTCCCACGGCTTTTACGTGTATGACCGTTTTTACCCCGCCATTTAGGCAGCCATACGCCGCTTTCGGAGGAAGAATGCTGGGTATTTTCGTGTTTTTATAACCCACCGAACTCTGACATGGATTACAGGATCTTTTTCGTGCGCACTTGGTCTTGTGCTTGCGTGTACACACGGGGGGTGTTCGGACACCGAGGAGAGTCTGCACACAAAGTTGACTCTGAGAAATAAATTTCTCACCGAACGTGGGAACGAACTCACGCTGACAGCGGCCAACTGGATACAAATCCAGCGCGCTACCGACTGAGCTACATCCCCGCCCAAGCTGATCCGATGAACATCAGCCCACTGAGGTGTTGTACTTGTGCCCAGCCCCTCTGGTGTTTACGCTTTAACCGTTACCTAATCTTGTCCGACGTTTCCCAAAATGCACAGTCGTTGTCTAATCTCATCCCACGCCGTTACCAGCCAAAACGCTTGGGAGGCCGGGCAAAGAAAAACGGAATCAATGAACGTGAAATCTCAGCGCCAGTTAAGCACGTGATGTACGTGGTACCGCGGAAGAAGATGAAATATTGATGACTCTTCCTACAGATTCATTTGTGATGCATCCCTGCCTCCCCCCAAGACCATCCAATTGCTGATTTAAACGCAAGGGGAGCAACCAGCGTCAAATCATTCAATTTGCAGACGACCGCCGGATAATCCGATTGTTTTACTTCCCTTTTTTCGTTTCCGCCTTTGGTTCTGACGTGAAACCGTCAAAGCAACTTCGAGTTTGAAACGGGGCTAAATGTATCTGTATTTCAATCTGTGTGTGTGTGTGTGTGTGTGTGTGTCGTGTGTGTGTGTGTGTGTGTGTGTGTGTGTGTGTGTGTGTGTGTGTGTGTGTGTGTGTTTTATTCTTCATTCTTTTTTGTCGTTTCATGTGTGTATTGTAGTAGGGACTAGTTGTAACAACGGACCATATGGACCAAATGCTATTATCCTTCTGTAATAAAGTTTTCGAGTTCGAGTTGGCTCTTTCTCTCTCTCTCATGCTTACTCTGGTACTTTTGAATAAATAAATTCAACAAATAAATACAAACTCATTCTCTTGCATTACCATTAGTTATCGGATCTTGCGGACGCGACAAACAATTACAGTTGTAAAGGCATAATATTAGTTAAACGTGGACAAAAAAGAGAATAACATGTCTAACTTGAGAGAGAGAGAGAGAGAGAGAGAGAGAGAGAGAGAGAGAGAGAGAGAGAGAGAGAGAGAGAGAGAGAGAGAGAGAGAGAGAGAGAGAGAATAGTATTTACTACAAATTGTAGCATTTAGGTCCACAAGGACCTTTCCTACTGTCTTTTTGGAATTGAAACTTGAAAAGAGAGTGGTAATAATGGCGGGGCAAAAACGATCATAAACGTAAAAACCCACTCGGGCAAAAAACACGAGTGTACGTGGGAGTTTCAGCCCACAAACGCAGAAGAAGAAAGAAGAAGTAACAGTGGTGAGATGGGAATACTGAGTTACAAAATTAAAAGACCACACCAAAGGAGCTTGTGAATAGTAGTAGTAACGCAACAGTAAGAATAAAGGAATTATAATAATCGACAGGCGCTTTTGCACAAGATCCTGTGGTCCACACCTCAGTCAGTGGATGTGAGGGATGAAGGCAAGGGAGATCACTCGTACACAAACCACAGGACCTCTACACACAAACACTAAACCCCGATCAGCACAGGAACCAGCTCAAGCCCCGAAGACTACTCGCAGTCAGCACCAGGGGTCAGGGACACCTCGATGGATTTCACTCTCAAAGCAATTTCTCGCCTGTCCCTTCCCGAGATCCATCCACCGGAAGCTCATTTAGCGCCTGCGCACAACGTCGCGCCACGTCGTCTCGGCTAACCAAATAATAACGCGGTTCAGATTTGTCTCGGTCACCCCTACGAGGTGCTCCGGGCGACCCCAATCTCTCTGCTACAGCCTGTTGAATATTTCTTTCCCTTGTTGTTGCCTTTACTTGTTACCTCCCCTTGCTGAATATTTGTCTTTCCTGTCGCTGCCATTCTTTTTACCTCCCTCGTTGAATATTTGTTTCTCTCTTTGATTCCTGTTTTGTTTGCCTCCCTTATGTAATGTTTGTTTCCCCATGTTGTTAGCTTTCCTTTTTATCTCCCTTGTTGAATATTATATATACGTGTATTCTTCGTTGTTGCCATTTTGTTTTACTTGCAGAAAATGTGTCTACCTCTTTGGTTCATGTCTTTTTGCCTTCCTTTCTGAATGTATGTTTCCTCTATTGTTGCCTTTATTTGTTACCTCCCTTGTTGAATATTTGATTCCCCTGTTGTTGCCTTTATTTGTTACCTCCCTTGTTGAATATTTGATTCCCCTGTTGTTGCCTTTATTTGTTACCTCCCTTGTTGAATATTTGATTCCCCTGTTGTTGCCTTTACTTGTTACCTCCTTTGTTGAATATTTGATTCCCCTGTTGTTGCCTTTACTTGTTACCTCCTTTGTTGAATATTTGATTCCCCTGTTGTTGCCTTTACTTGTTACCTCCTTTGTTGAATATTTGATTCCCCTGTTGTTGCCTTTACTTGTTACCTCCTTTGTTGAATATTTGATTCCCCTGTTGTTGCCTTTACTTGTCACCTCCTTTGTTGAATATTTGATTCCCCTGTTGTTGCCTTTACTTGTTACCTCCCTTGTTGAATATTTGATTCCTCTGTTGTTGCCTTTACTTGTTACCTCCCTTGTTGAATATTTGATTCCCCTGTTGTTGCCTTTACTTGTTACCTCCCTTGTTGAATATTTGATTCCCCTGTTGTTGCCTTTACTTGTTACCTCCCTTGTTGAATATTTGATTCCCCTATTGTTGCCTTTATTTGTTACCTCCTTTGTTGAATATTTGATTCCCCTGTTGTTGCCTTTATGTTTTACCTCCCTTGTTGAATGTTTGATTCCCCTGTTGTTGCCTTTATTTGTTACCTCCCTTGTTGAATATTTGATTCCCCTGTTGTTGCCTTTATTTGTTACCTCCTTTGTTAAATATTTGATTCCTCTGTTGTTGCCTTTACTTGTTACCTCCCTTGTTGAATATTTGATTCCCCTGTTGTTGCCTTTACTTGTTACCTCCCTTGTTGAATATTTGATTCCTCTGTTGTTGCCTTTACTTGTTACCTCCCTTGTTGAATATTTGATTCCCCTGTTGTTGCCTTTACTTGTTACCTCCCTTGTTGAATATTTGATTCCCCTGGTTGTTGCCTTTACTTGTCACCTCCCCTGTTGAATATTTGATTCCCCTGTTGTTGCCTTTACTTGTTACCTCCCTTGTTGAATATTTGATTCCTCTGTTGTTGCCTTTACTTGTTACCTCCCTTGTTGAATATTTGATTCCTCTGTTGTTGCCTTTACTTGTCACCTCCCTTGTTGAATATTTGATTCCCCTGTTGTTGCCTTTCCTTTTTACCTCCCTTGCTGAATATGTGTGTCCTCTGCTGCTGCCTTTCCTTTTTACCTCCCTTGCTGAATATGTGTGTCCTCTGTTGTTGCCTTTCCTTTTTACCTCCCTTGCTGAATATGTGTGTCCTCTGCTGCTGCCTTTCCTTTTTACCTCCCTTGTTGAATATTTGATTCCCCTGTTGTTGCCTTTCCTTTTTACCTCCCTTGCTGAATATGTGTGTCCTCTGCTGCTGCCTTTCCTTTTTACCTCCCTTGCTGAATATGTGTTTCCTCTGTTGTTGCCTTTCCTTTTTACCTCCCTTGCTGAACATTTGCTTTCCCTTTTGAGCCTTGTATTCGTTACCCCCTTTACTGAATATTTGTTTCCCTCGTTGTTGCCTTCTCTGTTTGCCCCCGTTGCTAAATATTTGGGCCCGCTGTTGCGGTATGTCCTTTGTACTTTTCTTGCTCAAAATTCGTTTCCCCAGTTGTCGTCTTTTCGTCGTGTCGTCTCCCTTGCTAATACTGCTTATCGAGATCCACTGCTGAATGTGTTTCCCCTATTATTGGCCTTTTTTTTAAACTCCTTAGTTGAATAGTTGTTTCCCCTGTAGTTTCATTTTCGTTTACCCCCCCCCCCCCCTACTGCCACCCCTTTTGCTGTATAATTGTTTCCCCTTGTTGGTGCCTATTCTGAACATCTGTATCGAGATCGCCTGGTTAGTAAAAAACTGTTACCCTTGTTTCGTCCTTTTAATGTCTTTTGCTGTTTCCTACCTTGCTTTATATGTAAGTGTTCTTTTACTGCCCTCTGGCATTATACTGCCGTTCTTTCTTACTCCTGGCTGAATATGCTTCCCTGAGGGCTGCGGGTGTTCTTTCCTCCTCCCCTACAATTTCAGGAATAACATTCTTAGATTAAAATCTCTTTCGCATTGCTCGCTCGCGATCTTTGATGCTTGAGCCTTTGAAACATTTGT
>NW_027127582.1:135000-170000 GCF_037325665.1 Littorina saxatilis | reverse complement strand
GTCTCCACGCCCCTGACATCCTTCTCCACACAGTCACTTCCCCCCCCCCATCCCCCCGCACACACACTTAGTTTGATCATCATTTCGTCGTTGAACAATACACATTGAGGATGAAAGTCGCTTGTTCATTTCAATGCTTGTCATTATCTCAAGTGCCAAGAGAAAGGTTCCGTATAACTCCCTACTCCTTTACACATGTCGTATGCATATACAGTGAAGTCCGGATGTAGTGATAGCCCTCGGGACCAATTTTTTTTATCACTACATCCGGACTATCATTACACCAGGACGTCCGGTTATAGTGATATTTTTGTTGGTTTTATCACTACATCCGGACGTCCGGTTATAGTTCTATTTTTGTAGTTTTTATTACTACATCCGGCAAATCGCTTGTAGTTGTAGTGATATCTTCAAAGCTTTTATTGCTACATGCGGCGGCACATTTGGTAAACTAGCCTCAAGGCAGTAACAAGGTAATTTTGGAACCACTATTGATTTCGTTTTGTGACGTTTCTTCTGTCCTCTTTGTCAGGCTTGCAAATGTCCTGTGTTAACCTACCCCCGTCCTGGCAGTTCAACAGCCGGTGTGTGTGTGCGTGCCGCCGCGCGTGCGTGTGTGTGTGTTTTAGAGAGAGAGAGAGAGAGAGAGAGAGAGAGAGAGAGAGAGAGAGAGAGAGAGAGAGAGAGAGAGAGAGAGAGAGAGAGAGAGAGAGAGAGAGAGAGAAGGGCCACTTAGAGATAAGGGTTAAATGAAAAATTGTCCGATTTTTTAGGAATGAAATGTAGTCTTTAATCAGTAACAAATGAAAACATAAAAATGTACACATGTTACAAGTAAATACTTCCTTTTAACGCAAACACTAACCCTAACCCTTTCAAGAGATCAATTTTCCGCTTCAGGGTAAGCACAGTGCGTGGCTGGCTTTTGCTCGCCATTTTGGTAAAGGGAGATTACTCTCGAACATTATCACTACAGCCGGACTTGAGCTTCCCCGGGACTTGAAAATAGTATCACTACAAGCGAACTATCACTATATCCGGACTGAAAAATATCACTACAACCGGACTAAGTTAACAAAGAACATGAACAACTGGGACCGGGACCCAGAAATTCTATCACTACAGCCGGACTTCACTGTATATATATTGCGCTTACTTCCCTTTGGTTATTTGATCCTTGAACGATACGTTTTTTCCACTGATTACTTACAGTCCAGTGTAGCGTACTCCTGCACCAGATTTTTCGAAGTTTTCTGTTGACCTCTCGAACGATCATGCTTTTTCTGACAACCTGTCCCCCGTATTCCACAGAGTGAAGTTTTCTTTGAACAGTCCACCAGGAACACACAACCGCCTCACTCACACGATACAATTCTGCAGTAATATATAAAAACAGTGTTTTTTTCTGTCACTCGACTCACAACAATACGTACAAGTCTTCTTGCACCACGATCTTTAATCTTTTCATGGCGCCCACACAGCTACCGATTTTTCCCACGACCGGTTCCTTGGTCTTCTCGAAATTTCTTCGAAAACTTTGAAATTACAACTCTCCGACCTTCCCAGTAGGCTACCCGTGGGCCGTGCAACGTCTCTGGCTCGATGTCCCTTTCGAATCAAACTTAATAGGAGCTGCTTTTGGTCACTACTCATGTCTTGTCCACGCTTTGCCATTGCTTATTAATCGTGCCACCTCAAATCTATATTGCAGCAAATGGCAACTGTCGTCTGCGTGGGTACAAAAACAAAAGGCGACCGATTCGCGAGAAAATCTCGCAGGCGCATAGGCACACGAAAGCAATATTCTAAGCCTGCTAGAAAACCGAGCCGCGCCATTTAAAAAAACCCGTTCATTTTTACATTTAGTCCACGGCGTGTACTACCCCGCTCTTCTTGTCAATTTCACTGCCTTTGCCATGAGCGGTGGACTGACGATGCTACGAGTATACGGTCTTGCTGCGTTGCATTGCGTTCCGTTTCATTCTGTAAGTTCGACAGCTACTTGTTTTCCAAATATTTTTTCATTTTTCCTTTTCTTATCTTCTATTTTTCTTTTTGTTTTGGTTGGGTTTGTTTTTTGTTTTTTTTGTTGATCACTTGGTACTTTGTGCATTTTTGAATTTGCGAATATTGTTTACAATGCCCCTGGGTAATGAACAATAAAAACTTGACTTGACTTGACTTGACTAAATGTTGTATTTTCGCCTTACGCGACTTGTTCACATTAAGTCAAGTTTTGACTAAATGTTTTTACATAGACGGGGAATCAAGACGAGGGTCGTGTTGTATGTGTGTGTGTGTGTGTGTGTGTGTGTGTGTGTGTGTGCGTGTTTGTGTGTGTGTGTTAATGTGTGTGTGTGTGTAAATGTATGTGTGTGTGTATTTGTGTGTGTGTGTGTGTGTGTGTGTGTGTGTGTGTGTGTGTGGTCTAATTACAAAGCACCCTGCTTGTCACTAACAGCAAGAACGGCGTCACTGGGAATCCCAACAGGTAAAAAAGCAGCGTGTTGTTGTTCGGCAGTTAAGGCACTAGACCTACCTAGATTCTTGTGAAAAATCGGTTTTTTTCTTTCACAATCAGCATGATACCTATTAAATAGAATAATGTCTCTAGTTTCATGTGCAGTTTACATTTTTGTTCTATGTTGAATACTTTTTGTGTTATTTGATGTCAAAGATGGTAAACAAAGTAAAATGTGTCTTGAAAATGACACTTTTCTTTTGTGCGGTGCGTTTTCATAAAATAACGAGCTACTCCGGCTCTTTGCTTCTTGGTTTTCGGCTACACGAGTGCTCCCCCTTGCACTGCAATGGCTGCCTACATGTGTGAGAAGCTCCCAGTTCATTATTGAATACAATTTGGTTGGATTTGTGACCCCTACGACTTCTTCCAGCGAACAAGATGTCTTCTGACAGAAAAAGGGTTATAGAAGAGAGTTTTTTTGTGGCAATAAGCACCAGAAAGTGTCCCAAGATGAAGCGGGTCTTACTGAGAATGAGAGTGAGGGTGAAAACCGTGACTGAAAACAGGCAAAGTTCTGTCATAGAAAACGCTGCCAGAACTGACACTAGTACAGGGTACCACCCCAGGGGAAAATGCTGCCACGCCCACTCGCTCTCAGGTAAAGCTCCACAGCATTTACGATATTATGAAAGATGATTCGAGTGACAATGATGAAGTAAATGGCACTGACACATAAGTGACAGTGACACTGACACTTTAGAAAAAGAAGAGACACTTGATCAGGATATTGGGGGGTATAGGATGGTGGACATAAGCATTTTGAATGCAAACATTGCGTCACAGCTTTTGTGTGCTTTTTGCCATGGCACTGTAACACTATTTGAAGTTAGCAGGAAAGGGCTAGGTAGTATAGTGGGTTTGCATTCCACTGTGAAAATCCACTTTGTGACAGACAGCAGTTGTTCCCTTCATGTCCCCAAATACCTGCAGGCAGTCTACAAGTACACTCAGTGAACCGTCGTACCCTGTATTGGGGGGGATTTGGCAGAACTACAAACCTTTTGCGGTGTAATAAACCTGCCACCACCTGTTAGAAACAGCAGTCAGATGCACATAAATAAGACATTACAAGAAGAGATGAAAACCAAGCAGAGAGGGAAGGCAATCCATACCTGCCAGGTGGTCATTGACTCAAGACTGTAAGTTTCATGTTCATTATCATTACAGTTTTCTGTTGCCGATTTTGACGAAAATCGTCATTTGTGCTTGGTTTGTACACCATAATTTGTACACTTTTAGACATACACACTTCAAATTTGGTATGATCAGAGCTAGAAGGGATATTTATGGCATGAAGTAAAATCAAGGCAATCCCTTGAATATTGTGTGAGCAAGTATTTTTCATTTGGGTGAATATGAAGACATAATTTTGCGCTAATATGAGATTATGCGACACCAACTAAACTTAAACACAGGAGGCTGATTTTACTTCATGCCAAAGATACTCATCTTATTTAACTTAAAACCAAATAACAAGCTTAAATAATGATTGGTTTGAGAGAAAATGTGTCCAAACTGCTTTGCATATTATGCGTTGGCCGACAACACATAATTATGTTGATTTAATTTTTATGTATAGATATAATTAGTATTGACACACACAAATGAGTGCATCAGATAGAACAGCCATTTTGCTGCATTGTGTCCAAATTTCAAGTGTATGTGTTGATTATAGCTATTCTGCCACACAAACACACAACAAACCCCTCCGCCAGGTAGGTCTAGTGCCTTAAAATTCCTTCAAAGTACTTGAGCTGCTCCAGTTTCAGATTTTCTGTGACGTGGCTGTGTGAGCTTGTGCAAGCTTACCCGCCCTTTGTGTCGTCTCGCACTGCTGCACATTGGGGTCATGTTGTACCCGCCGCGGGCTCCAACAGGGGCAGAATGTCTATGTACCATCAGAAGTGGATTAAACTAGAAGTGCTCAACTATCATTACTATCAGTCGACACGCGGTGATACATCTGCTCTTTGACCTTTTCTTGTGGCTATCCCGTACTAAACATAGAATACGGGATTCTGGGAAAGCTGTTTAAAGATATTCGATTTTCAACACACGACTGAAAACCATTGGAATAAATCAACAAGTCGCGTAAGGCGAAAATACAATATTTAGTCAAGTAGCTGCCATTTTTCAGCAAGACCGTATACTCGTAGCATCGTCAGTCTACCGCTCATGGCAAAGGCAGTGAAATTGACAAGAAGAGCGGGGTAGTAGTTGCGCTAAGAAGGATAGCACGCTTTTCTGTACCTCTCTTTGTTTTAACTTTCTGAGCGTGTTTTTAATCCAAACATATCATATCTATATGTTTTTGGAATCAGGAACCGACAAGGAATAAGATGAAAGTGTTTTAAAATTGATTTGGACAATTTAATTTTGATAATAATTTTTATATATTTAATTTTCAGTGCTTGTTTTTTATCCGAATATAACATATTTATATGTTTTTGGAATCAGAAAATGATGGAGAATAAGATAAACGTAAATTTGGATCGTTTTATAAATTTTTATTTTTTTTTACAATTTTCAGATTTTTAATGACCAAAGTCATTAATTAATTTTTAAGCCACCAAGCTGAAATGCAATACCGAACCCCGGGCTTCGTCGAAGATTACTTGACCAAAATTTCAACCAATTTGGTTGAAAAATGAGGGCGTGACAGTGCCGCCTCAACTTTCACGAAAAGCCGGATATGACGTCATCAAAGACATTTATCAAAAAAATGAAAAAAACGTTCGGGGATATCATACCCAGGAACTCTCATGTCAAATTTCATAAAGATCGGTCCAGTAGTTTGGTCTGAATCGCTCTACACGCACGCACGCACGCACGCACACACGCACACCACGACCCTCGTTTCGATTCCCCCTCGATGTTAAAATATTTAGTCAAAACTTGACTAAATATAAAAAGAACAATAATTATACAAAAATATAGAGCTCAGGAAAGAAGAAAAAAAATTCAAAAATTGAGAACAAAAGTTTCATAAAATTCCCTTTAAGACTGAGACCGCCGGCACTGCGGGCAAACGTACTACCACCTTGCCAACCAGGCACACGATACGCATTCGTGAACATAGAAAGTTGAACTGCTAACATACATTACACGTGAGTTCTCGAGCATGTGGCGACTCGTCCGTTTCCGAGTTTCCACGTTCATACTTGTGTTTTGTACGTTATCTTGATCTCATCAGTAAATGTAGTCGCGGTGATACCCATAGGGCATTTCACAAAATCCGGTGTTACTAAACAATAGAATGGATAATTCTGGAAAAAATGTCCGCTGGAAGTACTCAAAAAGTATGCAACGTTTTCATAATGTTGATTCATTAGATCATCCAAAACGTTTGGAATGAAGAAAATGAATAGAATACAAGAATTACGAATTCAGAATGTGTGTTTTTTAGGCCCCCCCAAAAATAGGTCTGTTTACGGTAACATAGGGTGAAAAAATAGGGTCGGTAGGTCGGGTTTTTTTTTTTTTTTTCCTTTCCTCTCTATGATGTTTCACAGTTCATTTCTTCTCATCAATCCCTGTTTTTGCCCAACATAACTATAAACAGTACTTTGAGCTTACCTCCCTTCTGTCGTCTGCTGTTTGAGCGCAAACAGCTCTATTTTGGATGCGGTTTTTTTTTTTTAGACGATCCAAAAAAAAGATTAGGGTCGGGCCTAAAAACTAGACCTATTTTTTTTTTTTGCCTTAAAGTAAAAAAAAAAAAAATAAATAAATTGCCGTCGAAGAGGATCGAACTCGTGACCACCATTGTAAGAAAAAGCGATCGGGCACAAAGCTATTATGTCGCACGGTTGGCGAGGGAGATTTAAACTTCAAATATTACACTTGAGTTCTCGAGCGTGGGGATCTGTATTGGCTCGACTCGAGTTTCCAAGTCTCTCCGTTCATAATATTATCTGTGTACTCTTCTCTTTATCTCACTGTTCGAGGCAAGTTAAGTGCATACCTGACCCTTTACTCCTGTTCACTTTGTATACGTTTGGAAAACAATATTAAGTAGCGTTAATTTCAAGCGTGACCGACATTATGTTGTTGTCTGGCTTCGAAATACATTGACCAATCGCCGAAAGGCGCTGACGTCATTGCATGAAAGGATTTCCCTACCAAGAATCCTAAATTCTCGATGACATGGAAAGGATTTTGTTCGGGAGGACGACGATCTATGAACGGTTTATTATATAAAGGTAAGCAAGCGGGTAAAAACGGGCGTCGATAGAGCCAATGAACAGTGATATGAACTTGTAGTATTCATTCACTTGTGGTACCATCTGTAAATCAGGACTCTCTTTTTCTTTTTTTCACAAATGGGCGACGGTGGGTTTCGGTCATATCTCTCATGCCGACGTACTACCTGTAGCTTGTGTACGTTGAATACTGCAGGCTGATTTAATTTCTTCTGGCTCTTTTTTGTTACAAGATCGTTGTCTCTACATCTTGTGAAATCGCTGCTTTTTACAAATATCCTAGACTTTGTAATTTGCATTATGAAGACAGTTTGAGAAAAGACAATTACAAGGGAAAAGAATTTCCTAGACTCTATCATGTTACATATAATTATCTACAAAATGAGGTTAAATCGCGTGGACTGCATGTTTCTCTGTGTGTGTGTGTGTGTGTGTGTGTGTGTGTGTGTGTCTGTGCGTGCGTGCATGCGTGTGAGCGTGCGTGCGTGCGAGCGAGTGTGTGTGTGTGTGTGCAGCGAACACTTTCAATAAATCATACCAACTTTGTGGGAGAGGAGTACATGTATGTGCAGAAATGGAATAGGAAAGACATAAGGCCGGGTCGGTGTAATATTGTGCGAAACGGCAAAAAACCCACTCTCTTCTTATGTGTTGCTTGCCAATGTCGACGGGCGCAGTGGCATGGTGGTAAGACGTCGGCCTCCTAATCGGGAGGTCGTGAGTTCGAATCCCGATCGCTGCCGCCTGAGTGGAGATTTTTCCGATCTCCCAGGTCAACTTATGTGCAGACCTGCTAGTGACTTAACCCCCTTCGTGTGTACACGCAAGAGAAGATAAATGTCTTTGATGATGTCATATCCGGCTTTTCGTGAAAGTTGAGGCGACACTGTCACGCTCTCATTTTTCAACCAAATTGGTTGACATTTTGGTCAAGTAATCTTCGACGAAGCACGGACTTCGGTATTGCATTGCAGCTCGGTGGCTTAAAAATTAATTAATGACTTTGGTCATTAAAAATCTGAAAATTGTAAAAAAAAAACAAAATTTTATAAATCGATCCAAATTTACGTTCATCTTATTCTCCATCATTTTCTCATTCCAAAAACATATACATATGTTATATTCGGATTAACAACAAGCTCTGAAAATTAAAAATATAAAAATTATTATCAAAATTAAATTGTCGAAATCAATTTAAAAACACTTTCATCTTATTCCTTGTCGGTTCCTGATTCCAAAAGCATATAGATATGATATGTTTGGATTAAAAACACGCTCAGAAAGTTAAAACGAAGAGAGGTACAGAAAAGCGTGCTATCCTTCTCAGCGCAACTACTACCCCGCTCTTCTTGTCAATTTCACTGCATTTGCCATGAGCGGTGGACTGACGATGCTACGAGTATACGGTCTTGCTGAAAAAATGCATTGCGTTCGGTTTCATTCTGTGAGTTCGACAGCTACTTGACTAAATGTTGTATTTTCGCCTTACGCGACTTGTTACAAATATCCTAGATGTTGTAATTTGCATTATGAAGACAGTTTGAGAAAAGACAATTACAAGGGAAAATAATTTCCTAGACTCTATCATGTTACATATAATTATCTACAATGGACTGCATGTGTGTGTGTGTGTGTGTGTGTGTGTGTGTGTGTGTGTGTGTGTGTGTGTGTGTGTGTGTACATGTGTGTGTGTGTGTGTGTGTGTGTGTCTGTACGTGCGTGTGTGTGTGTGTGTCTGTACGTGCGTGCGTGTGTGTGTGTGTGTGTGTGTGTGTGTGTGTGTGTGTGTGTGTGTGTGTGGTCTAATCACAAAGCACCCTGCTTGTCGCAAACAGCAAAGGAGAAGAGCAGCAGTCGACATTTTTTCCTAACGAAAGGTGTCACTGGGAATCCCGACAGGTAAAAAACAGTTGCTGTCTACGTGTTTCTCTGTCGGACGTCTGTCTGTTCGCCCTCTGTTCTTACGCAGAGTGGCTTACTCTTCTCCTGACAACATCACAACGATAACCAGTGTAATTAATGTGAATATCGGAACATGCCCAATAACGATCATAACTAGTGTAACTAGTGTGAAAATTGGAACATGCCCAATAACGACCATAACCAGTGTAATTAGTGTGAACATCGGAACAACTCAATAACGACCATAAACAGTGTAATTAGTGGGAACATCGCAACATGCCCAATAACGACCATAGCCAGTGTAATTAGTGTGAATATCGCAACTTGCCCAATAACGACCATATCCAGAGTAATTAGTGTGAAAATTGGAACATGCCCAATAACGACCATAACCAGTGTATTTAGTGTGAAAATTGGAACATGCCCAATAACGACCATAACCAGTGTATTTAGTGTGAAAATTGGAACATGCCCAATAACGACCATAACCAGTGTAATTAGTGTGAACATCAGAACATGCCCAATAACGACCATAACCAGTGTAATTAGTGTGAAAATCGCAACATGCCCAATAACGACCATAGCCAGTGTAATTAGTGTGAATATCGGAACATGCGCAATAACGACCATAACCAGTGTAATTAGTGTGAAAATCGCAACGTGCCCAATAACGACCATAACCAGTGTATTTAGTGTGAAAATTGGAACAAACCCAACAACGACCATATCCAGTGTATTTAGTGTCAAAATTGGAACAAGCCCAATAACGACCATAACCAGTGTAATTAGTGTAAATATCGCAACATGCCCGATAACGACCATAACCAGTGTATTTAGTGTGAAAATTGGAACATGCCCAATAACGACCATAGCCAGTGTAATTAGTGTGAATATCGCAATTTGCCCACTAACGACCATAACCAGTGTAATTAGTGTGAATATCGCAACTTGCCCAATAACGACCTTATCCAGAGTAATTAGTGTGAAAATTGGAACATGCCCAATAACGACCATTACCAGTGTAATTACACATTAACATGCTTCCATTTGAAACTTCGAGGTCTTCATCGGGGATTGACGCCCGACAAAAGCTAATTGAAGCCCGACGGAGCGAAGCGACGGAGGGCTTCAATTAGACTTTTGTCGGGCGTCAATCCCCGATGAAGACCTCGAAGTTTCAAATGAAAGCGTGTTAATGTTATTGTAATTCAATCTGACGACGATCTCTTTCCTCCTTTCATGCGGTTGTAAACAAACAGAATTGGTTCTGTTCTGTTCACACACTACTTTCAGTCCACCTACCTGCAAGGGTCAAGCCCCAAGAAATATGTCTCTGTATTCCTATCGTATCACTCTGCTCCTGTTTTGTTTTCTTTCACATACATTTTCCCTTCTTTTTTGACGGGTTTCTGGACAGCAAACTCTAAAACAAATAGACCTTTTTCACTTAAATTTTGGCGCATGCGCTGTGAAGTTTATTGTCAGATCTACCGGAACTAAGGGGCAAAAGGAAAAATCGACAACGAGGCTTGGTGCAAAGTAAAGTGCGGAGACGACGAGGCAAACTGTTGTGTTTACAACTGCAAGTGCAACAGTGGAATGAAGAAAGAGAAATACGGTGGACAGAATTTGTCATTGTATGGCTTTCCGATGGGTGCAATTGCGAAGGCGCAACAGCGAAGGACGCGATGGGTGCAAGCAATCCGACGACAGGGGTCGTGCCATTGAAAAGTCTGCTCGCGTCACTTCGTGTCTGGCAATGGCACGGCTTTCAACGATGCCAACTCTGTTGACTTCGTACCCACCCTTAATCTTGGATTTGAGAGAACATCAAGAACAAGTGACTCTAGCAGAAGGACAAGGTAGATCTACTGGTCGGAGACGTGACTTTGTCCGCTGAAGACCGACGACAAGCAAGCGGTTTTGCTTCCACCCCCCAGTGTCAATGCTGAAAATATCATCGGATCTGGAAGAGACTCAGAGCCAAGTAAGCTTTGTTTGTTTTTATCAATTTATGATCTGCTGACTTCAAATTGTCTTCCTACATCAGTGTATAAGAAATTTAAAATGAATCGGCAGCATAGGAAGGGTCACGAAACAAATGCAAGATTTTAGAAAACAAACAAACAAGATCTAGACATATGTCGACAAGCCGCGTGCATTCAATCAACCGACTCTTGAATCGAGAAGATTAAGGAGGTTACTTGATACAGATAGTGATGCAGTTTTCAAGACATCGATAAAGCTCATGCTGAATCATTGTTTTTATTCCCAGAAATGTACCATTGAATTGATGCAACAACAAAAATAGCACTAGATTTCTACAATTTTGATTTTGCATAGAACACTCCAAAATAATTTCCGGGGAGCATCTCCCGCACCCCTAAGTTTTTTTCAATTTCAGGAGTTATTTCCCTCATGTATTTTCATGCTTAAATGCTGTGAGTGTGATGCATGCGTAATCTGATAACAAGATCATTGAGGCTAATTCTATTGCTAATGCATACATTTGATTTTGTATTTACAGAAGCAGCCATTCCTTTGCCCTCCGCATCTATTGAGAGCTTAGGACCAGGGCCAGATCATGCCTTTGCAAAGAGGGACACGACTACATGTGAGGGTATTGTTATTGGAACACAGACTACCTCAAGTTGGCAGAGCTGCAGATGACAATTACATAACAGGCCTCTGTGATTAATCGTCTGACTGAAGATGTTTCTGGCTTGAAGAAAGACAACATGAAGGTGAAGGAGAACATACGCTCTTTTTCTGTTGATTCTCTACTGAAAAATGACACTGCAGTATGGTTTCACACATATGGTGATCTTTCGGTATGCATGTACCTACTTCGTAAAAACGGCAGGTTGATGAGCTGCCAAAGGCCACATCACTCCAAAGAGCAAGAAGCTTATTTTGTCATGTAATGGTTTATATAATTTACTCTGGTACTGTATAGAATAAAGGGCCCATTATCAATCAAATCTCTGGTCTGGTCTGAGTTTGTTTCATAAATGATTGTATGTGAGCTTACGAACATAACGATTCCCACTTTAAATAAATGCGATCAAGATAATTAGGTAGACAACATGTCAAGAGACGTTTATTCCTTATTTCTTGTTGTAATTGAAGGATATTATTATGCAATATACTGCTTTGTTTTTTAAAATGGCTTCAAATTGTCTCCCTTGTACCGACACTTTAGTACACAATTTGTGCATTCACTTGAGTTATTTCTTAAAGAAAATTACCCCCCAAAATTATTCAAAACAGTCTTTGACATATCTACAGTTTAATTAAAAGAATTTTATTTTAAGTGATAAATAAATATAGACAAATCTTGGGACTGTGCACAAACTGATCGGCTTGAACTCAAAAGTCGCAGCCAAGAATCTTCTGCAACTTTTGAGTTCAAGTCTGTCAGCTTGTGCACGGTCCCACAATCAGTTCAAAAAGAATTTTCCTTGATATAGCCTTGAAAAAAAAAAGTAAGTAACACATTTTGTACAAACAAATTTGTTCAAGGGAGACAATTGGAATCATGTTTTTTAAAATCGGTGAATTGCATTATAATTTCCTCAAAAAAATAACAAATAACTGTGAAATAAATTGAAAAAAAAGTGCTAACATTATTACCTTGATCAGATCGATGTGTATGACAAGGAATTTCTATGTTTGCTGATTTAGTTGTCCGGTAATGACTTTCATGCACAGGGCTTCTAAATTCACTCGCTCAAACGCTCATGTCTGCACCAACATTCACACACGTCCATATCGGCACATTCATAAGGGATGGTGACAACACGCTCTTGAACAACAAACATGGCACAAAACGAATTAACATTTCAAACATTTCGCTATTGAATCAAATCATCAGTACATGGATATCAAATCATAAAACATCTCACAAAATACCTCCTTGCCATTCCGAAGTTGAAGAAGAACACAGTCCGGCATTACACACACTACACTTTCATCACTGAGAATCGCTGTTCACAACACATGTCCTCGGCTCTGATACGTTCTCCGAATAATACACACAAGTCCTGGATGATGGTATAGTCCGTACGAAGCCGAAACACTTCTTACTATCCTCTGACACAAGTTCTTATCAGCTTCCACAATCTTCTGTCTTAACTGCAGGCATTTAAAAAATTAAACCTGAACTCACACACAGAGGTGACAGCACTACGTACCCTCCCTCGCTGTAAACAAAGTACTGATTTTACCTGTCCATATCGAAACTACATACATTTTTCACTTGACAGAACAGTTAACTGTTGCTACCAACTTAATTAACTGGTATTGGAAAAAAATATCACACCTTGAAAACCCTAGTTCAGTATATCATAACTATATGCAGCCTTCAAACGGTTGGTACCGGTTGTTGAAGATCTCTTAGTCGCGCTTCCTTGCATCCGGACTTCTTGGGTCAAAATTGAGGCCTTGAAGAGTCGTCCGGGGAAACTTGTCTTGTCTTGAAGCATACCTGAAAATGAAATTATTTATTTTACTTGACACTGAAGCAAATCTTATGCTGGGTACAAAATTATGCTAAAACAAGTTGCGCCAGTCTGTCAAACATGTATAACGATACTGAACGCAGTACATTTCACAAGGACAATGCTTAGCTGAAAACCAGCATCCACGTCGAATAAGGTAAATGGCAACCCAGCATAGCGCAGTAGCAAAACTGTCCCACAGGAAATCACGCTTCCCGGTGTTTAAAAAAAAAATCTGTTTAACTTTCTAAGCTTGTAGCCATGAAAGTAAAAAAATTATGCACTAGCCTCTGGCTAGTGATTCTGAAAACGTACCAGCCAGAGAGCACATTTTACGAACCAAACCAACAATTTGATTCAGCATCTTCACTCGCATTTGGCGAGTAGATGAACACTTCTACTCACCAGTTGCATGCTTCTACTCACTATGGCGAGTAAAATACTTGCCACTTTCAGGGCTGGTTTGTTTTTAACCTATTAACATAATGTTGTAGTTTTCCAGAAATTGCTCTACACACAAACATACACCACCGCCCTGGTCTCTTGACTAAATGTAAAATGCATAGTTTTTTGATGATGCACTTTATAAATATCACTGTTTCACTTTCCCCAGTCTTGTAGCTGTTGTAGTTAACAAGCTCTATATTTTAACTTTGAGACTTATGTTCTGAAAAAAAATAGATCACACTCTGATGTAAACCTCTAGGTAACGCAACCCTAATTTTCTTAATATTAATTATTATACACACTTACTTAACAATTTGTATGTCATCGAGAGCAGCTGGTGCAGTTTTCTTGGCAGCATGCCCCTTCCACATACATTTGTAGTGTGTACAAGTTTTGTCTGCTGGCACAGTGTCAATTCCTTCAGCCATGTAGTGTGAAGCAGCAAAAGGTGTGGCAGCCACATGGTTGCAAGACTGTCCTTTCTGGGTAAAAACAACAACACACAATCAAATTCCGTTTGTGTCATCTTGATTTTCCTTAGCCTGCTAATAACAATTAACTTTATCTTTCCTAGGAATTCCTACAGAGAGCTTGTAAGCGCATGCTGTTGATATCTATATAAAATATATACCGGCTCAGAATGGAATTTGATCTTACTGCAGTGATAACCTTCATTGACAAGAGGATTCACAAACTCATGTGTACGTACACATTAAATAAAACTCCGCACTCAGGTACCTGGTATATTGAACATGGCATGGTCTCCTGGAGATACTGATTGAAATTACATAAACATGCTGCTCATAACTTTGTCAAAAAGACAGCTTTTGCATGCAGACATTTTCAGTAGAGAATTATGAATCTCTGTGTGTGTTTGTCACTTTGTGTGCCATGCATTATATGACTGAGTATGAAAACTGATTGTGTAAGATACCAAGTAACGCAGCCATCAAGTTAATCCCACAAAACATACAAGGCCAACAACACTTACCCAGCAATACACTCGCAGTAGGCTCCAAGTGCCTGTCCGGTCAGCGTCCCCCCACAACAGCATACACTTCGTTGCGAGTCTGCTTCATTGACGTCAGCACACTCGCTCTGAGTCTGATCACCACAGTTGCGTACTAGCTGTTGTGCCATGCAGAAAGACATTTTATGCACACAGTATGTCTATCGTTTACCCCAAGGTTTTGCATTCTTTGCGCTGGATGCGTCGTATAACTTGTCGAACGTCGACGCAGTAGTATCAGTAAGAAAGTTGATCCAGAGATCTGTTGATCTGTGGTCCATCACCTCTGCTTCGCTTATGCAGGGGAAGTTCGCCAAGTCTTTCGTCCATATACCACCAATAGCCGTTTCAAACCATACCTTCGTGCATGTCCTTGACTTTTTGTTCATGATTTTGAACAAGATAATCCGTTTTCTTGCAGAATTTCTCAAAGTAATCCTCTGGCAATAGTACTTCGAGCACCGAAACGGCGAAAGAGGTATTTCAGGCTGCCCCTTGTTTCCGGTTATCAGAGAGAGGCTGCCGTGCCCTAAAATCTGATTGGTCGAAACGCTGGGGGCAAAGGTTATACGAAAAAGTAAAGCGATCTTTGGAATTGACTGACGTAGTCCGGATTGTTAATGGATTTTTTTAGCGAGTGACTATCGACAATTAGTCACCGGTAATTTGTAATGAGTTTGGGCATTCTGACCAATCACAGGATCTGTTTCATTAAAACGCAAACTTGATTGAATTACAATTAGTGTTAATATCGCAACATGCCCAATGACGACCATAACCAGTGTATTTAGTGTGAAAATTGGAACAAGCCCAATAACGACCATAACCAGTGTAATTAGTGTAAATATCGCAACATGCCCAATAACGACCATAACCAGTGTATTTAGTGTGAAAATTGGAACATGCCCAATAACGACCATAACCAGTGTAATTAGTGTGAATATCGCAACTTGCCCAATAACGACCATATCCAGAGTAATTAGTGTGAAAATTGGAACATGCCCAATAACGACCATAACCAGTGTATTTAGTGTGAAAATTGGAACATGCCCAATAATGTGATTAGTGTGAACATCGGAACATGCCCAATAACAACCCTAACCAGTGTAATTGGTGTGATTATCATGCCAACTTACAAGGGTACTGATCATATAACTAGTGTCAATAACGGAACACTCAATATCGTAGTTATCATCCGACGGGCAGTGTGCTAAACTGAATAAAGTACAGTGGAACCCGCTTATTAGAAAGTAAAGGGGAATTGTCTTTTTTGCTTTCTTATATCCCAGGTTTTTCTTATCCGGAGACTCTGGATACAAGAAATATTCAGGCACTTAAAATTGTCATCATATTTTTGGAAAAGCATTAACAAGATGTTTGATGGGTTGTTGACAGACCAGCTTTTTTTGTCGGTCCGAGGGGGAGCATATCGTCTTTTGGTTTCATATTTATTGACCAAGGCCGAAGGCCGCGGTCAATAAATATGAAACAAAAGTCGATATGCCCCCCAAGGACCGACAAAAATGCTGGTCTGACAACAAACCACCACACATAGTTTTTGTCATCATTTTGGTAGTGAGAAAATAAGTGCACAATCAACACAGGGAGCAATGCTTTGAAACACGAGTTCCGTTTTGATAACCACACGAGTTCCGTTTTGATAACCACTGGCAATCAAAGCTGGCGTGTGAAAGCAACTTTATGAGTGTTTGAGTTCATACAACATGTTGGGATGAATATGTCAGGTTTGAGGATGCACAGTTCTGTAGGTTCATCTCGGTATTTCACTCCCTCGGCTTTCAGTTGTAAATATTAAGCTTAGTGATCGAATGTGGATGCTACATTGGGTCAAAGGTCACAGAAGATTTGCGTCGTGCAGCGAAGGAAAACAAATCGCGATCTTGTTTCCGACTTATTGCCTCTTTGTTTTTCATTAGACCTGTCATTCTGCTTGCTAGGCTTTGTTAGATGTTTGCATATCTTGATGCTATTTTCTTTGCTGTTATTATTATTTCTTATTTGCGCTTCGTTTAGCGATACAACGTCTTGTGCACGGATCAAAATGTGTGTGTCATGGGTCAATTGGTTTGACTTGAACTTGACGTTCATGTTTCTCAATGACTTTGTAAGAAGACAAAACATATCGGTAGATTTAATTTGTTTGTGATGAATTTATTATCTTTCATGAAGTAGTTTTGTTTTTTGTTTACTTTTGCCAGTTTGTCAGTTCGTTTTTGGAACCTTGCAAAGCAGTGTCGTGTGGTCTGTTTAGGTCTGGGTAAACGCCAATGAAAAGAGCCGAAGAATCCCCGAGCGTTTCCATTGGGTTTGCTTTTGATTATCCATGTATAACCTGCTTCCTGCAACTATGGTAACCGGGGATTTATTGCATGGGGAACATGAGATTTATTTCCCAGGTGCTTGACAACTCGTGAAAATGATGACAAAAGATGCATGTTTATGTTTGTAATTTATGTCGGTTAGGGTAAGTGAGGGCCCCAAAGGGTTTAAAATCGTGATCGTGATTGGCGATTTTTGACCTTTCTGTGACCGTGATTGCCGAAATTTCCATTTCTGTGATCGTGATGGGACTTTGCCCGTGATCCGTGATGACAAAAAAATCAAGTCTCGTGATCGTGATCGTCATTTGTTTTCGTGATCGTGATGGGCATTATTGCAAAGCATTTTATTTTCAACGTACATTTTTCACAGCTGTATCACTCTATGATCCTCTATTCGTCAAGGTGTTCGTGATCGTGAAAACAAAAATCAAGGTAACTGTGATCGTGAAAGCTAAAATTTCCCTTCCCGTGATCGTGATGATACCCCCCCTTTGGGGCCCTCGTAAGTCTGTGCCTTCGAATTAATATATGTATTTTCATGTGTTATCGAGAGATAGAGAGAGACAGAGTGTAAAAGAGCGATAGACTAGGATCGATGTCTAAGGCATCCCCTTTTCTAACAACCTATCCTACATTCAAAACAAAATATCAATAAATGATAATCAAAAGAACGAACGAACAAAGAGAAAACCAATAAGCAAACAAATAAAATAAACAAGTCGCGTAAGGCGAAATTACTACATTTAGTCAAGCTGTCGAACTCACGAAATGAAACTGAACGCACATTATTTTTTTCACCAAGACAGTACAGCTTCGTCAATCCCCGCGAGAAGGAAATCGCTCACCTTCCACGTGCAAAACGCAGTGATATGCACACGCCAGGATAGCGCGGTGGCGTATTGCGCTACAAGCAGGAAAGCGCGCTTTTCTGTATTCTTTATAACTTTCTGAGTTTTTTAATACAAATATATTATATCTTTATGTTTTTCAAATCAGGAAATGATAAAGAATAAGATGAAATCATTTTTAGATCGATTTCACAAATTTTAATCATAGTACCTAATTATTCTATTTTCGTTAATTGTGATCGCATTTTAAGAGTAAATATGACATATGTATATATTTTTAGATTCAGAATGTCATGAAGAATACGATGCAATCAATTTTAAATCTGTTTGCGAAAAATCGAAATTAATGACAACTTTAATGAGCAAACTCATTAATTAATTTGTAAGCCTCCAAGCTGAAATGCAATACGAAAGTCCGGGCGTCGTCGAAGATTACTTGACCAAAATTTCAACCAATTTGGTTTAAAAATGAGAGCTTGACAGTGCTGCCTCAACTTTCACGAAAAGCCGGATATGACGTCATGAAAGACATTTATAAAAAAATGAAAAAAAGTCTGGGGATATCATACCCAGGAACTGCCATGTAAAATTTCATGAAGATCGGTCAAGTAATTTTCTCTAAATGAGTAAATCGCTCTACACACACACACACACACAAACATTCACACACACACACACACACACACACACACACACACACACACATACACCACACCCTCGTCTCGATTCCCCCCTCTACGTTAAAACATTAAGTCAAAACTTGACTAAATGTAAAAAGGGAAAAAACAAACAACTGAAATATTAGCCTGCAAGCAAACAAAACCTTCCAAATTTTCAAAGAAACAACACATAAAACAAGAGGCGAAGCCTTCAAGGCTCCCGTAAGAAATCGACAAACAGTAACACAAGCTCAAAATTAATCACTCCGTCACACGCACATGCACGCCACACACACACACACCACACACTCAGATCATATTTACTCCATGTATAATTTTTAAAAGAAGTCAAACAGATAAATCAGCAGTAGATCTGCGGGTGCTGTGTTCATTTGGAAATCTACCATCAGCTTATCTGTCTTTTGCACTGCAGACACTAAGCAATAGGTACCTGCCATGTGGTCACTTTTTCCACTGCTGTCCTCAGTCATATACTTTTCATCAAGACTTGTCACCATGCCGAGTGGATCTAAATTCAGAAGTCGTCATGTGGCTGAGGCATATCTGACATAGCGTCGATCTTGTTGTAGCTTATCCTCCTTTCTGAAACAAAAGGCAAAATACGATTAGTTGTGATGACTACAACCTACACAAATAAAAACAGTGTTTTAATACTGAATAGTCGGGTTATACAAGCTACTTTACCTATGCAGCATGCATGGGAATCCTACATTATGCGAAACATGTCAACTGACTGCAGCAGCCTGGTTCTTAAAATAATTCTGACGGTCAACACAGTCAACACACTATTCACAGTCCATTGAGGAGCAACTGAGGTACTCTCCAGTGGTGGATTTAGGAGGGGGGCGGGAAAGGGGGCCCGGACCCCCCCTATAGGGAAAGAGAGAGAGATTCAGGGGGGGGGGGGGTCATGCACCCGACCCACCCTGGCATTTTCGGGCGCTTTGCACCCTTCGCGCCTTCAAGTTCGTGAAAAACAGTTTGGGTGTGCCCCCCTTTCCTGGATCCACCCTTGCTATCTGATGGTCTTGTTTGAATGATAACGATCAACTCAGAAGGAAGAAATCAACAGAGGAAAAAATAAACCATTAACATTAACCGCTGAAAAATACAGAATCACATGTGGCATTATGTAGAACAAAATTCCACAGCAAGCTTTCTTTGGACGACTGTCGTTGTCTCAAAACTCGCATTCTACCTGCTGTCCAACAGAAGCTAATCTTACGTTGTGCTGCCTTGAAGAAAAATGCCAACAAAGCCAAGGAAGCTGTTGCAAGGTGAGTTTACCAAACGTTTCCAAACGAATCGTGATAAGCTTAGTGCGTAAACAGCAAATAGTACAATCAAAGAGAGGAGTTTGGAAAGAAACGCGATACAGATCTAGGTAGATCTAGCATTCACAAATTGTCTGAAGAAAGGCACCACATTTTACAGACAGAACCATGACAGAGCATGTTTTGAAACTGAGGCAAAATCGTAATAATTTTGACTTTGAGAACAGATTCATTCCGTTTCCTATATCTGCATGTTCAAGTAAATGATGGACAGTTTTTTTCGGGCAGAGTAAACTTAAAGGCACAGTAAGCCTCCCGTAAACCATCACAGATACGGTCAGGCTTTTACACACAGTACAAACACCCTTTCATTTAAACACTCACCGATTGAGAACATCCTAGGTGCCCTCCGTAAAGAGCGAACAATTTTCAAAGAATTTATTTTTGCGTGGTTTTTCATTCTTACCCCTGAGCCATCGTGAACCCGTGTCATCCAGTTTCCCTTTTCACAATGTAGTCGTCAGTTAGTCATTTGAATGGGACTCGATGTGAGCTTATCTACAATAGCACGTTTTTATGCACGAAACAAACGGCTGTGGTTCACAAGAACTCTAGCGATGGCTTTTGAATGTTGAGAGGAACGGCGATATGCACTGTAAACCGTCGTCTGCTATGACCCTTGCGTGACCCTGCTTCCGGGCTTTTCTGATCTTGTCTTGATGAAAAAAGAATTCTTTTATGATTAAAGAATGTTGTAACAAGCTGTCAATTTATTATTTAGATTTTAAAAGTTAGGTCTAGCGCAAAAACGCACCACGGTCCAAAAACATTCTGATAATCATCGATCCACGGCTATCGACAGTTTACATCGATAGAAGGGAAGTAACTCATTTTTGACCTGAGTTCAGGATGGGTCCAAAAAGTGTTCGAAACAATCTGCAAAATTAATTTTTTAAAAATTGCTCGCTCTTTACGTAGGGCACCTAGGATGTTCCCGTTTGGTGAGCGTTTAAATGGAAGGGTGCTTGTACTGTGTGTAAAAGCCTGACAGTATCTGTGATGGTTTACGGGAGGCTTACTGGGCGTGATTTCCGGTATCATATTCATAACAGCCGTCCCGGCCAGCACCAAAACGAGGCGCCATTATTGTTAAGGAGAAGTCCACGAAAATAAATTCTTTGAAAATGTCTCACGCTCGACAGAAAGCATCCAGGATGTTCCCGTTCGGTGAGCGTTCAAATGGAAGTATGCTTGTACTGTATGTAGACGCTCGGGGAGCTCTGTGATGGTTTACGGGAGGCTTACTGTGCCTTTAAGACTCTACTGCAAGTCTTGAAATTCACATAAATCGAACCAAGAACAAAGACATCCAAACATTACAGGCAGTTTAGATCAACTAATTTCACTGGAGGTGACTGCCTAGCACTGTTTTTCATATCCGTGTCTGCTGAAATAGAAAAAAATTAAACAAAACGAATGATCAGTAAGCTTATGTGACACGCTTTATGAGTGGGAGATACTAGATCTGTCTGTACTTACATTGTTACTGGGGACACGACTCAGCCAGATCGACACTGCGCTTTCGACAGCTGATCTTCCCTGCGCAGACACTGGAAACACGCTGTGCAGATCAAACTGTTGGAAATGTCCTTTGGCTTTGGTATCTTCTTTATCTATTTTTCTTGAGCGAAGAAATCGAACAATGTGAAATCGTCTTCCCCGAATCGGCGAAAAACTGGAAAGTGAGTCTTTTCCCACAATCCTTAGCGCGACCCCTACCTAACCTGGTCTTGACTAACCTGGTCTACATACCACACACGACACAAACCGGTCAGCTGCGTGTACCCCCTTAAACCACCCCACCACCCGTTTTCTTTGGATACACACTTTAACTACACACATGCCGACAAAATGTTGATCATTGGTTCAATACTTTGAAGATGTTGCTTGAAAAATAACCAGGTGAAATGAGTATTTCGGTGTTTAGTCAAATAAGTTTCCACCACAGACATACACACGCACACACTCACACACACACACACACACACACACACACACACACGCACGCACGCACGCACGCACGCACAGACAGACAAAGTTACGATCGCATAGGCTACACTTACGTGAGCCAAAAAACAAGTCGCGTAAGGCGAAAATACAACATTTAGTCAAGCTGTCGAACTCACAGAATGAAACTGAACGCAATGCAATTTTTCAGCAAGACCGTATACTCGTAGCATCGTCAGTCCACCGCTCGTGGCAAAGGCAGTGAAATTGAAAAGAAGAGCGGGGTAGTAGTTGCGCTGAGAAGGATAGCACGCTTTTCTGTACCTCTCTTCGTTTTAACTTTCTGAGCATGTTTTTAATCCAAACATATCATATACAGTATATATGTTTTTTGAATCAGGAACCGACAAGGAATAAGATGAAAGTGTTTATAAATTGATTTCGAAAATTTAATTTTGATCATAATTTTTATATTTTTAATTTTCAGAGCTTGTTTTTAGTACACATATAACATATTTATATGTTTTTTGAAACAGAAAATGATGAAGAATAAGATGAACGTAAATTTGGATCGTTTAAAAAAAATATTTTGTTTTACAATTTTCAGATTTTTAATGACCAAAGTCAATAATTAATTTTCAAGCCACCAAGCTGAAATGCAATACCGAAGTCCGGCCTTTGTCGAAGATTGCTTGGCCAAAATTTCAATCAATTTGATTGAAAAATGAGGGTGTGACAGTGCCGCCTCAACTTTTACAAAAAGCCGGATATGACGTCATCAAAGGTATTTATCGAAAAACAGAAGAAAAAAACGTCCGGGGATATCATTCCCAGGAACTCTCATGTAAAATTTCATAAAGATCGGTCCAGTAGTTTGGTCTGAATCGCTCTACACACACACACGCACAGACAGACAGACAGACAGACAGACAGACAGACACACACACACACACACACACACACACACACACACCACGACCCTCGTCTCGATTCCCCCTCTATGTTAAACCATTTAGTCAAAACTTGACTAAATGTAAACAAGTCGCGTAAGGCGAAAATACAACATTTAGTCAAGTAGCTGTCGAACTCACAGAATGACAAGAGGCAAAGCCTTCAAGGCGCACGTATGTGAAACTATATGTTGAACACACACACACACATGAAGATGAGATTTTTTAACTTTGGAATTCTCATGCTATACATGTACAAGTAAATTGTAATGCATAGGAATAAATCTTAACGCACACACTCACACTACATACTCGCATCACATATATTACAGCACACATATAGTGTTCTGCTACTGATTCTTTATTTCAATTGCATTAATTTAAAATAAAACATGACAAATCTTATGCTCCTGTACATAACTTCAGATTTAGCGCCAATTAAAACACCAGACACAGAATCTAATTAACGCATCCACACCTAGTTGTGTCACTGTCATGGCTTGCATATCAAATTCTGCAACAAACAGAATATTGTTAAGTGCATTTCAAATACAAAGACAACACAGCAAACTCGCAAAAATTCCATTTACACTGAAATTGACACCGAGCAGGGTTTGTGGTCCGAGTACCAGGATTCAAGTACACCTCCTAGTATTGCAGACTCAGGGAGATTGGTGAAGATCAGATCCAACACTGAGCCATAGTCTGTTGTGGGTTCAGTAATGAGCTGACGCAGACTGAATTCCTGACACAGCTGTTTGAGTGGTTTTGACAGTCCGTCAGAGGCAACACTGTTGAAGTCTCCTCCCATCACAACATAGGGGTGACTTGCTAATACCCTGTGAAGAATGGTCTCAAGTTCAGTACGCAGTGCGCTGGTTTTCACACCCGGAGGACAGTACACTCCCACTACACTCAGCCCTGCAATTCTGCTGCTGGCGTCAAGCACTGTAACTTCTATGCTGTGATTGCAACTTCGGCTTGTAGCTGTGTTGGAGGTAGACAGCAGACTGTCATCACGGATGTACACTATTGTGCCAGCATGTGGACGGTGAGTTTTGGTTGGAGCAGGGTTTCTCTCAAGAACTTTGAATTCAGGGAGACTGTAGTGCTGTGGTTCATCTTGTTCTTGTTCCCAGCTTTCAAATATGAATAACATTTCAGCTCGTAACAGATTTCTTTCAAGGCGGAGATCTCCAATGTGCTTGTGAAGAGAGCGACTGTTGTGAAAACCTATGAGAAATCCAATGCTGGCAAACTGCTGTAGGTCGCTCACACACCACTCAATGGGCTTCTTCCGCAATCGTTCCATCTCGGTCTTGACATCAGGTGACACTCTGATCTTGTTTGGGTCAAAATCAAGAAGATGGAGGCCGCCCAGAGTTTTGGCTCTGCTGAGTGCCACATACACTAGATGGTGTTGTGCCATACCCTGGAAAGACACCGCAACTTGCTCAAGAGTTGAAGCCTGTGACTTGTGTACTGTGATTGCAGAGCAAGCTGTCAACGGAAACTGTTTACGAAGCACTGCAACATTTTCTCGTTTTCCAACACGAAACTGTTTGACGGCATGAAAGATGGGAGTCCATGTGGAGCTGATGGCTGGTGTGTAGAGTTGTTTGTTTCGGTGGCGGGTCTTTTCACCAACACTCTCTTCATCAAATTCTATCCATACAACCGACACATGTTCTGGCTTCTCACTGCCGTTGTGTCCAACCTGTCGTAAGGTGCCAGAAGCTCCATTCGTCAGACCATCGCTGATGTCAACATTGTGCACCAACATGAATCTACCGCCCACTTTGAGAGTCAAGTGTGATGGAAGACTGTGTTTGTTGCACTGTCATATCACGAGCTTTGTGAAGTATCTTGGTTTTCAGTGCAACACTGATGTCACCCATCACACTGTCCTTGGCTTCCAGCAGAATCTCCGAAGACTGGAGAAGGGCAAGACTTTTGGTGTTTTGATCAGTGACGAGACGACGGCTGGTGAACAGGTGAAGCATGTTGTCCGGGATACTGGATTTGACAACACGGGACGTGATGAGGCTTGCATCTTCTTTGGTGTGGCATCCCTCCCTGATCCTGTTTAGAGCTTCAGCAAAGGTTCTGTCATCTTTCTGCCGCATCACCTGGGTCAACTCGAACATCTGGAACAGCTCCTGCCAGACAATTGGTGCTAGTGCTTCATACGGTCCACGACTTGGCTGAAATACCCAGCGATCCATGACTGGTCTCAGCTGGAATAGATCACCAACAGCAAGGACACTTACACCACCAAACGGCTTGCTGCAACCCATCAATTGTTGCAAACGCTGACTGACAAAACCCATCATGTTGGCACCAACCATGGACATTTCATCAATGATCACCAATCGCAATTCTGCTAGAGTTGATCGAAGTGTGTTCAAGCGACTGGCGTCAAGTTTCACGTAATCACTGAGACTCTGGTTTGCAGGGAGGCAGAAGGCTGTGTGTAGTGTCACACCTCTGATGTTATAGGCAGCCTTGCCTGTTGGAGCGGCAAGAAGTACCCGAAGGCAATCTGGATTGTCTCCAGGGCGACTGCTTAGGTAACGGACAAGGGCATGGTAAATGGCCAGGACACAGCGACTCTTCCCCACACCTGCACCTCCAGAGAGAAAACAGTGGAAGGGTTCGCATGCAGATAGACTGCCACTACACTTTGTCTTCATCCAGTGCAGTATGTGATAGAAGAACGTTTGCTGACTGCAATTCAGTGATCTTACCATTGCATCAAATTCTTCATTTGGTATCCTGTTCACTATACGGTCGTGAGTTATGTCGGATGTAGCATGACAACCCAGGTCAAGACCAATGTCATACTGTCGGTGCTGTTCAGAGTCTGGTTGGAACGCTGCATTGATGGTACTCTCTGTGTTGTATTTCTCGTGGCGGCTCTCCATGTCTTGTGCTTGTGGAGCCACCCCATCCCATGCTTCCTCATCAATGCCATCCTTCTGCACCTGTTCCACAGCCTGGTCCACAGCAGTAGCATTGGTCTCAAACTTGCTTGCTGACTTCGAACACTGTTTCTTTCATCTGTTCAAATCTCTCATGGTATGTCCCACACCCACCAATGATATCCTTGTCCTCGTTTCGCCATGGGATGTACATCAGCTTCTCTCTGTAGTGGTTTTCTGAGTCAGACTCCAGAGGAAAGCGAACACAGCGCAGAACTTTTGGTTTTCTCCGGTGGTGCAAGACTTTGCCATCAGAAAGTGTGTACAGGTGACCAGAAGAGGAGTCATTGTTCCAGATGTTGTCGGTTGCATCCTCCTCATATTCACCTTCAGGGAGGAAATCCTGTTCCTTCTTCTTGGTGTTCTTACCTGTTCTGCTGCTTGATCCTGCCTTTCTCACGTCGTACGAAGTAGCAAAGTCTGCAAGACAGATGTTTTCCAACTCCTTTGGTCTTTCAGAGTACCTGTCGATCAGGCTTGTGAGAGTCACATCTGTGTCCTCATCTTTCATTGCTTCAAGCATGGTGGAATTCTTGAGCAGACCAACTCGCTGGCAGGAGGGTGATGTGTTGACAAAAATCACATCCCTTGTGCATCGGGTCAAAGGCAGCTGCATCAGGAGGTAGACAGCTTCCTGGGCAGACACTTCGCAGTGGTTCAAAAACTTGTTCGCAATGTGTCTGACTTTTTGTTTGACACTGTGGTTGCCACGTGTTGCCTCATCATCAGCGTGTTTTAGAAGATAGCTCATGCCACGCTGGCTCTTGCTGATGTACGTCACAATATACATTCCACAGGCATACTCATCCAGGACAAATTGCACATCTGTGTTGGCCATCCACAACTGAGCGAGAATATCATTTCTGCTGTTCATGCGTGTCGCTGATGGTTCGCGTTGCAAAAAGATCTTGGTGCTGTCAAGGTCAGAACGAAGTGCAAAGATGTACTGATTCTCATCAATGCCGACTCGTGCCAGAAATTCTTCAAAAGAAATGTTCTCACCCAGCTTCAACTGGCTAAGTTCTCTTTTGATGGTTCTCAAGTTTTCTGTGATGCCAGAATTCTCCTTTGCTTCAGACTGAGTCAGTGGACGGAGCATCATAGTGTTTGACATGGGAGGAAGAGGAAGACCAAACCTGCACACGTGTTTTCCACCTTTCTTGCATGACTTGGAATGCTTGTGTTCATGCAGGCTCGAAACGTTCTTCAACTCACCCTCTTCATGCCTCTGACATGTCAAGTGTTTATCAAGAAATGCCACCACATCTTCGTCAGAGTCTGTATCAGCCTTTGGTGCATCTTCAACCCAGATCATACAGTGAATGTGAGGGGACCCCCGCTGCTGAAATTCTACTCTGAAAAAGTGGTCCGTCACTTTTCCAAGAAGCTGCAGATCACTCAGGATGACTTTTCTGAACAAGACCTGAACTCTGTAGTCAAAGTAACGAGCGCAAGTCACAGGATCTTTTTGTATAAGCTGCGACTTCTCCTGCCAGGTCAGGTTCTCAAGGTCATCATCAGTGGGGTCTACACTGTGCTCCATGCGGTAGAGGACACGGAGAAGATCAAGCCACCTTGTTTCAGCAGCAGAAAATGTAGCAAAGAAAGTTGGTCTACCAAGCTGCCTAATCATAGCAAAGAGATCCTTCTGTTTCGCTTGCCAGTACGGGGGAGAGGATCGCAGTGTTTTGAGGACACGATACCCTTGATCCTGGCGCAGAAGATCTTCAATGGCACCATCTTTCCTCAACTGCCCTGCAGTATGGCCTGTCTTTGCTCCTTTCATTTTCCGAAGTGCTGTTGTGGCTAAATCTCGAATCTGTAACATCTGTAGTTTCTTCAACTTGAAAAAGATGTTTGCAATGGAGTGGGCAGCACGCCGGTCAGCACTTCTTAGCTCAGCCTTGCAGATCTTACTGAAGGTGAGGGGCTTCATTCGATCACTGTTAATACGTCGTTGGCCGCAAAATATGGTTGGAAAGGATTTCTCCTCACAATATTTGTCCATGAACAGACCAAGTGGATGTTTACCCTCACCTGGTGCTATGTTCAGTGCTGCCTGGCCATCGGTTGTAAAGTCGTTGGGGTGCAGAAGGGTGTCACGACATCCACCTCCCAGTTCTGCCTCTTGACTGGTTTCTACCCATTCTTTGTCTTCATCATCTTCCCCGGTGTTATCTTTGTCATTAGCAGGTATGTTTTCCTCCGGCCACTCCTTAAACAAATCTGCATACTCTTCTTGCAGATTGCCATCTTGGTCTTGTTCTGGTTTGTTGTTGTCTTTCACTGTGCCAGAAGAAGCTTGATCAGTTACCAAGTGCTCAGGGCCTTGTGGCGGTACATTGGAACATTGCTTCACACTCACAGCATCACATTCAGGTTGTTTGCCTCCGTCACATGAGTGTGCATGGTTGGTCTTCTCACCTTGGATACAACTGTCATCATCTGCACTGTTGATTCTGAACTCTACCGACTCTGCTCCCTCCCACTCTGGTTTGAACCAAGAAGGATCCAGCTTAATGCCCTCTTCCCTGAACAGGACACTGTTCCCAATCAACCACTCTGCAGCAGCACAGATCTTCCCAGGGCTCACATTTTCAAAGTGGTAGGAGGACTTGTAGGGCAAGCGTCTCTTCAACTTCAAGGCAATTGTCTCTGTCTCCTCGAATCGCCTAGGTAATGAAGTCACCATAGCTGGCACATCCACTGGTACATTCACTACATTTCCCCTGATACCAAATTGATGGTCGCAGCCAAGCTCTCGCATCTGCATGAAGGGAATTCGTGGTGATATACACCGTTCCTCCAGGGTTGTGAGACCTTCAAGTGTAGACGGAATAGCCGGTAATTCAAGACCATTTCTCACATCTAAATTGGGCAGCACAGATTTCCTCAAACTGGAGAGACATGTGGAACATATCCACTCAGTGTCTTGGAAGCTTTTCTCACTGAGTGTTTGTAGAAGAGACCATTACAGCATGTACATATGAATGAAGGTCCGTGACTAACATTGGACTGAAAGACCTTCTTGATGTCATCGACCGTCAAGCAACTGCTTTTCGTGGTCAGTTTGTCCCTTGCTACTCGCACCTTAGCTTGATAAGCTTCTCTGTACGAAGGACAACGCCTTCTCTTCACTTTCCTCAATCTGTCACTCTCCGATTCCTTTCGCCTATAGTTTCTATTTTGTCTTTGTTCTGCTTTCCTTTGCCTGTCTTTTAATAATAATAATAATAATAATAATAATGGTGATTTCTATAGCGCTTTCGAACACACAAAGCGCTTTACAAAAGCAATAACAACATCATTACCAGAATGACGCCATTGACGGAATAGAACACAATCATAAACACTTTACAACAAAAACCAAAAAACAAAACATAAATGTTACAAAAATCCAGAGGCTCTTACAGGAACGAACTCTCAGTATACACAACAATTATGATGCACACACACACACACACACACACCCACACATGTCCACACACACACACACACACACACACACACACACACACACACACACACACACACACACACACACACACACACACAGTAAACATTGTTCATCCGAAAGTGCACATTTACAGGGTCGCGACAACTACATCATCATAGAATGCTTCTCTGAAGAGGTGAGTCTTGAGATTTGCTTTGAAAGAAGGCAGAGATGGACTGAGACGTAGAGACAAAGGGAGTTTGTTCCAGATATGATCAGCTGCGACTGAAAGACAGCGGCCACCATGATCGTCCCTCTGATACTTAGGAGCTTTGACAAATTTATTTTGGGAGGCAGAACGGACAACCCTTTCAGGATTGTTTTTCTGCACGAGATCGGACAGGTACTGTGGAGCCGTGCCCGCGGCAATTTGATAGAAAATGCAGCAGATCTTGTATTTAATTCTTTGTTCCACTGGAAGCCAATGTAGCTGTTTGAGTAGAGGCGTGACGCTTTGTTTCATAGGTGTTCGAAACACGAGTCTAGCGGCAGCGTTCTGGACTAGTTGCAGGGGCTTGGTGACAGATTTGGGACATTCAGCGAGCAGTGAATTACAGTAGTCTAATCTAGAGAGTATGCCGGAACAGACTAGTCTTTTGGTTGCGTCTTCGGTAAGGTACTGTCGAATGGAACCTATACGCCGGATCTCCATTCGCGCTGCTTTACATGTTTGGACTACATGCTGTTTCATGCTAAGATCTTTGTCAAAAAAGACTCCGAGATCACGGGATGTATCCGAGAACTTGATGTCAATATTGTTCAAAGAGATGGCCTGTGGGAGTTCTGAAATAGATTTAGCATGGGTAGGGGTGGAGTATGAAAAACGCATTTAGTCGTCATTTAGTTTGAGTTTGTTCTCTTCCATCCATGCCTCGACATCTCTCACTCACTCCTGTAGCGACAGAACCAAATCTGGGTACTTGTCATGTGATGCGGAATGATTGATCTGCGTATCATCTGCGAAGATTTCGTGTAGCACACAATGATTCTCTATGAGAGTTGTCAGCGGTGTTGTGTACATAATGAACAGCACCGGGCCTAACACAGAACCTTGAGGAACACCAAACACAAGAGAGGTTTCAGCAGATTGTTGGCCATCGATCAGAACAAACTGTTTCCTGTCTGAGAGATAATTTTGAATCCAAGAGAGAGCCATCTCGCTAATGCCAAAGTAGTGCTCTAGACGATAAAAGAGAATGTCATGGTCTATCGTATCAAAAGCCGCAGACAGATCTAAAAGCAAGAGGACGGATGTTTTGTCCTGGTCTAGAGCGGTCAGAAGGTCATTCAAAATACGAAGAAGAGCCGTTTCCGTGCTGTGCCGTGGTCGATAGGCTGACTGGTGGGCACTAAGAAGGTTGTGGGATGAGATATGTGAGGCAAGCTGTCGGAGAACAAGTTTTTCGAGAATTTTCGATAGAAAAGGAATGTTTGAGACAGGTCAATAGTTTTTCAACTCGTTGGAATTGAGAGAAGCTTTCTTCAGCAGTGGTTTTACTAAAGCGGTTTTGAATTCCGTGGGGACAACGCCAGAAGAGAGTGATTCGTTCACTATGTTAGTGATGGTAGGGAGGAGGATGTCGATGTTTTGAATAAGTAGTTTGGTTGGAATCGGGTCAAGTTCGCACGTCTTGGGGGCGGTTTTTAGAATTAACTTCTTGACATCGTCTTCAGACACAGTGGTGAAAGCTAAAAAGGGAGTGCCTTGAAACGGATCGGTAGGAAATGCGCTTTGTGTGTTTGCAACATGCGAAAAGCTGTCACGTATCGAAAGGATTTTGTTCTTGAAGTAGTCACTAAAAAGGGCCGGAAGTTGTTGAACGTCAAAGACGGTAGGCAAGGAGGCTTTTTTACGCGTGCCTAACAGTGTGGTCATATTGTTGAAGAGCTGTTTGCATGTGGCACTGGAAGAAACCATAGCAGAATAAAATGACGTTTTAGCATTATGCACAAGGTCGGTGACCTTCTGTTTCACGGCATCATACATCTGCATGTTGATTGTCAGTGGTGAGGAGCGCCAGCGACGTTCTGCCCTTCGACGCTCACGCTTCAGCTCCTTGAGCTGATCAGCGACCGAGCTGTACCACGGCGTAGGCTTACGCTGGCGCACCTCACGCTGACGCACAGGGGCATGTTTGTCCAGAACCTTACCAAGATGTTGATTCAGGTTCGGAAGTGACATAGTGGGGGTCAAACCATCGGCAACATCAACAACGAACTCGTTCATATTGATGCTGTTAATGGATCGCATTGATTCTATTTTTACCATTGTAGGTGGCTTCTTGGCCGCTAGGTGGCACAGAATAGCCGTGTGGTCGGACTTCAGATCATTACAAGCATGAGTCGAATGAACAAGGTTATCAGAAACCATATGAAATATCAAATCAATAGTATGACCAGAGTTGTGTGTCGGGAAATCGACAGTCTGAACAAGACTAAACATGGAAGCTAGATCACAGAGTTGTTGGGTTAGAGTGTCACTTGCATCTTTTAGGGCCTCTTTCTCTCTGTACTCTTTACTACCTCTCTTTGTTACCATTCTCTGTCTGGTTCTACCTGCTTCTTTCTGACTGTAATCCCTATTGGCTCACTTTGTTGCTATTTTCTGTTTGTTTCTATCTGCTTCTTTCTGACTGTAATCCCTATTGGCTCTCTTTGTTGTCATTCTCTGTCTGTTTCTACCTGCTTCTTTCTGACTGTAATCCCTATTGGCTCTCTTTGTTGCCATTTTCTGTCTGTTTCTACCTGCTTCTTTCTGACTGTAATCCCTATTGGCTCTCTTTGTTGTCATTCTCTGTCTGGTTCTACCTGCTTCTTTCTGACTGTAATCCCTATTGGCTCTCTTTGTTGCCATTCTCTGTCTGGTTCTACCTGCTTCTTTCTGGCTATATTCTTTAGTGGCTCTCTGTTTAGCCATTCTAAGTCTGTTTCTTTCTGCTTCTTGCTCTCTGAACTCTCCACTGCATCTTCTCTTTGCAATTCTTGCTTTGCCTAGGTGTGCTTCCTTGTGCCTATATGCCTGACTAAGTCTCCTCTCACCTTTTCTCTGCCTATTTTCAGCTGACTCTTTCTGCTTGTACTCTTGGTTTTGACGCAGTTTGTGCATTGCATTTCTGCGGTTCACAAGTGTCACGGTTGTATGAGATACGAGTGGCCTCTCAGCACCTTCACACTCTGCTGCTGCAAGCACAGGTACATGAACTTGTTGATGTTGGCATGACAGCACTGGTCCATCAGATGGAAGATGGACGTCAGTCACAATTTCATAATGGTTATTGTTGATGTGGTTGATGAAGATGCACTGTGAACTCACATGGGTCAGTGGAGCAATCAGTCTTGGATCATGTGTGTGCCAGGCACTCTGCCCGACTACATTGCGATAAACACAGATTCTGGTGTTGAGCATGAGGGCAGCACTGTAAATCTCCACTTCTGTTGCCCACGTCCCTGAATTCCGCATGCCCGACCTGGTCAGATAGGATGCGGCTGTCAGCCCTTGTTGTTGCAGGAGAACATGCTCAATTCGATATGTGTGTGCAGACTGTGTCATGAAATGGCAAACTGCAGCTCGAAGTTGGAGATGGTACTCTTCACACCCAGTCACTGCAAAGCTCAGGCAGCGCAAAAAACAATTACCATCTCCACCAACCCTTTTAAAATGTTTGGGTGCTCCAGCCGGAAGCAGATGATCTGATGAAGGCATTGCAAGATTCAAAGGCAAAGTGAACTGGCGACATTTGTCTAACTGCCACTGGCAGTGTACAGGGTTGAATGTGATACCATGTTGCTCAATAGCTTTAACCTGAATATCCTGTGAATCTGAACAATTGTGTGACTGAAGGCGCTGGAATGATGAAAACACTTTGCCACAAGAAGTACACTTAGAGCATTTATGTTTCAATAGCCTAATACGGCTACTGAACATTTTCTGGCAGTCTACACGCTGCACAACTGAGTCCATTCTGAGGAGCAAATAACATACACAGTGACTGTTAAGTGTGGATTCAGTTATAATAATAAGAAGAAATTGTCACCAAATCAAAATTGGCAACAAAGCTCAGACTCAAAGACTAAAAAAGAACTAATTATGCAAGCACAAAAAACGTAATTCAGGATCAAAAGAAAATGAATCAAAACTGCACACATGCATTAGATCATATACAATGTGCAAAATGACTGGCAGCACTCCTAGGCCTTGAAACCACCATCAGAACATCCAGACGAAAAATATTCGAAGTTGAAAGTTTCCAAGTTCCAAAATTGCAGAAAAATCGGGCAGCACCCCTAGGCCTGGAAACTACTTTCAGAACTAAGGTGAAAAATATTTCAAGTTCTAAAATCACAGAAAAATCGGCAGGACTTTCAAAACAGATGAAAAATATTCCAAGTTCCAAAATCACAGAAAAATCGGGCAGCACCCCTAGGCCTGGACACTACTTTTAAAACGGAGACGGAAAATATTTCAAGTTCTAAAATTGCAGAAAAATCGGGCAGCACCCGCCTGGAAACTACTTTCAGAACAGATGAAAAAGATTCCAAGTTCTAAAATCACAGAAAAATCGGGCAGCACCCCTAGGCCTGGAAACTACTTTCAAAACGGAGACGGAAAATATTTCAAGTTCTAAAATCGCACAAAAATCGGGCAGCACCCCTAGGCCTGGACACTACTTTCAAAACGGAGACGGAAAATATTTCAAGTTCTAAAATCACAGAAAAATCGGCAGGATTCTACTTTCACGATGAAAATTATTTCAAGGTCTAAAATCGCAGAAAAATCGGGCAGCACCCCTTGCCTGGAAACTACTTTCAGAACAGACGGAAAATAAAATATTTCAACTTTCAAGGTCTAAAATCGCAGAAAAATCGGGCAGCACCCCTAGGCCTGGAAACTACTTTCAAAACGGAGACGGAAAATAATTCAAGTTCTTAAATCGCAGAAAAATCGGGCAGCACCCCTAGGCCTGGACACTACTTTTAGAACAGAGACTAAAAATAATTCAAGTTCTTAAATCGCAGAATAATCGGGCAGGACCCTAAGGCCTTGAAATTACATCCAGAACAGAGACGAAAAATTATTTCAGTTCTAAAATCGCAGACAAATCGGGCATAATGACTCTTAGGCCTGGAAATTGTTTTCAAAACCTAGACAAAAATTGTTTTAAATGTTGTATGAAAACTTAGAATATACATAAGTAATAGTATAAAGTTGGGTACTCACAAAGATGTTGCTCGTGACGAAATAAAAAAATATGCTGAAGATCAAACTGTCAGTCTGAGGATTGTCCAGGTGGAAGAAATCAAAGAGTGTGATGCTGCGCTGAAAATAAAAATGTAATTGTACTTTAAACTTGGCGCAGGAGATGACTGTCCTTTTGTCTAATTGACGTTTAAGAAAAACAATGATTATTATTATTTACAATATCATTAGTTATCGTTAGATTTGACTGTGAAATTACTTTCAAAACTGAGACAGAAAATATTTCAAGTTCTAAAATTGCAGAACAATTGGCTGGGACTCCTGCCTGAAAACTACTTTCAGAACCAAGACAAAAAATATTTGAGATTTCTAAAATCGCAGAAAAATCTGGCAGCACCACTAGGTCTGGAAACTACTTTCATAACCGAGACAAAAAATATTTCAAGTTCTAAGATCGAAGAAAAATTGGACAGGACTAAATATTAAAATATTTTAATGATGTATAAAAAGTTAGAATATTATTAATAGTATGGGTACTCACAAAGATGTTGCTCGTGCGAAAATCCAAAAATATGATCAAGACCAAACTGTCAGGCTCATGATTGTCCATGTGGAAGAAATCCTAAGAGCGTGATGCTGCGC
>NW_027127582.1:122500-130000 GCF_037325665.1 Littorina saxatilis | reverse complement strand
ATTTTTGGCAGTTAAAAACCGTTAAATCTCAATTCTTCATCGATATTTATGAAATTTTGTGGGTAGGTTCGTTGTCCCCAACTGATTTTCACTCCATACTTTTTCAGAAGAAAAACATAATTTTGGCAGTTAAAAACCGTTACATTTAAATTTTCACCTATCTTTATGAAATTTAGTGGGTGGGTCCGTTGTCCCAAACTGAATTTCAAGACAAACTATTCCAGTCAAAAAAACTTATTTTTGGCAGTTAAAAACCGTTAAGTCTCAATTCTACACCGATATTTATGACATTTTGTGGGTAGGTTTGTTGTCAGATTTGACATGATGGCAGAATTGAAAGTGTGAGATATCCTGATGTTTCACAATTTATGCTGCATAATTCAGCCCCATAGGCGCTTGAATTTTAGGTGGAGTTGGGTTTTTTTTCAGCCCAAACCAGTAACCCCCACATGGTTTTCAGCAAGTATGAAAACACGTCATCGATGACACATTTTAAGACAGAGAGAGAGAGAGAGAGAGAGAGAGAGAGAGAGAGAGAGAGAGAGAGAGAGAGAGAGAGAGAGAGAGAGAGAGAGAGAGAGAGAGAGAGAGAGAGAGAGAGAGAGAGAGAGAGAGAGAGAGAGAGAGAATCATGTACACACAGATGGACGACTTCGCTTGGGGTATGTACTGCCCGGCAGTACACATCTACTTTATTTATACATAAAGACAGCCTTATTGTATGCAAGGTGGGTTTTTAGGAGAAGGAAATTAAGGCTGTTTAACTTCATTTCTGTAGACATGTGCGATTCATACAGGATACGTTTTGCAGCACGACGGTACAGAGAATTGAGTTTTAATAAGTGAACATCACTGCAGCCATCACTGCACAGAGAGAGAGAGAGAGAGAGAGAGAGAGAGAGAGAGAGAGAGAGAGAGAGAGAGAGAGAGAGAGAGAGATAGAGAGAGAGAGAGAGAGAGAGAGAGAGAGAGAGAGAGAGAGAGAGAGAGAGAGAGAGAGAGAGAGAGAGAGAGAGAGAGAGAGAGAGAGAGAGAGAGAGAGAGAGAGAGAGAGAGAGAGAGACGATCGCACGTACCAACAACTGAACAAGGTTTCCACAGCTGAAAAATCGCTGTCATTGTTATCTGCCAGCTTCGACCGAAACCGGTATCAGTTGTACCATTCCGTAATCAGCACACCAACACCGGAAAACGTATTCTAGACTTTTTCTTAGGCGTATTTTGTGCGTATCGATAATAATTTGGCGTACAAAATACGCCCAAATCGTACTGGTAAGCAGGTCTGAAGGTCGAAGAGTTGACTAAATGTCATTTAGTCAACCCTTCGAACTGACATAATGAAATTGACCACACATATACTCAACAGCTGTGTCACAGGCATTCATGCCTTGCGGTCTTGCCGACACGTTCACACAACAGAGATCGTTCAGAAAGTGACAAGCCAGTATAGCGGATTAGTGTACAGCACTACTTTTACAGTTAAACGCGCGTTTTGATATTCTTTATAATTTTCAGACCTTGCTTTCAATCCAAACATAACATATCTATATATATGTTGTTGGAATCACGATACCAAAAATAATCAGATGGAATTGTTTTTAAAATACTGAACCGATCTTCATGAAACTTTACATGAGAGTTCCTTGGTATGAAGATCGGTCCAGTAGTTTACTCTAGTATCGCTCTACACACACACATACACACACATACGCACACTGACACACACACACACACACACACACACACACACACACACACACACACGCACGCACGCACGCACACACACACACACACACGCACACACACACACACACACATACACACACACACACAAACACACATACAGCCACACACACATACACACACTGACACACACACACACACTGACACCCACTCACCACGACCCTTGTCTCGATTCCCCATCTATGTGTTAAGACATGTACTCTAAAATTGACAAAATGTATAAAACAACACAACACAGACTGATACTCGTAGCATCGTCAGTCCACCGCTCGTGGCAAAGGCAGTGGAATTGACATGAAGAGCGGGGTAATTGCGCTGAGAAGGATAGCACGCATTTCTGTGCCTCTCTTCGTTTTAACTTTCTGAGCGTAATTTTAATCCAAATATATCATATCTATATATATGTTTTTGGAATCAGGAACCGACAAGGAATAAGATGAAATTTAATTTTGATCATAATGTTTATATTTTTATTTTTGAGAGCTTGTTTTTAATCCAAATATAACATATTTATATGTTTTTGTAATCAGAAAATGATGAAGAATAAGATGAACGGAAATTTGGATCGTTTTATAATTTTTATTTTATTTTATTTTTTACAATTTTCAGATTTTTAATGACCAAAGTCATAAATTGATTTTTAAGTCACCAAGTTGAAATGCAATACCGAAGTCCGGCCTTCGTCTAAGATTGCTTGGCCAAAATTTCAATCAATTTGATTGAAAAATGAGGGTGTGACAGTGCCGCCTCAACTTTTACAAAAAGCCGGATATGACATCATCAAAGATATTTATCGAAAAAAAAACAAAAAAAAAAACGTCCGGGGATATCATTCCCAGGAACTCTCATGTCAAATTTCATAAAGATCGGTCCAGTAGTTTGGCCTGAATCGCCCAACACACACACACGCACAGACAGACAGACAGACACACACACACACACACACACACACACACACATACACCACGACCCTCGTCTCGATTAAAACTTGACTAAATGTAAAAAAGAAAGAAAAATCTGTACATTACACCGGCTGACTCGTAGTGGGCGATCGAGGTCACTGGGCCCTGTAATGTTATGTCGATATTCGGTGTTTTGCACGAGAAACAAAATGGCGGTCCAGTTAACGCTCGTTATATGTGACCCTCCACCACGGAATGAGTCGCATGTCATTTTTGCATAATGTTCATATTTTTACATTTTCCTAAAGAGTTTGTTATGCTCTATCTAGTGGTGAAACCCGTTTTAGTAAAGAGCAATTTGAGTGTTTGAGTTATAAGCCTGTGACTAAGGTGACCCTCACACTGTTACCAGACACTCCCCGGAAGCCTAGCGCGGAACCGCGCGAGGTGACATGCGACTCATTTCGTGGTGGAGGGTCACATTATTATGTGTATCGCTCTGCGCAGATTGGTTAACACTTCGAGTACAATAACTACAAGTTGCTTGTTCATGCATTTTGCAACTACAGTTCTCGTTTGTAAAGAAGCTCCTAGGGTTCTGGGGACTTGGAACCGAAAAACTAGTTCATGTACTGGACCAGAGAATCAAGAATGATGTTCCCCCGGATTGTAGCTCTTTGTGTTTTGCTTTGCTTCGTCTTTGCATCAGGTCAGTTTTAAGGCGCACATTTTTGCACACTTAGCGAGCTTCTTCTTTTTCTTCTGCGTTCGATATTGCAAGCGTGTTTGATTGTTATATCAATTTCAAAGGCATTTCCTTCTCGTGCAAACAGCTTTGCTTAGGCAAAAAAAAAGAGGTCTGTTTACGGTAACATAGGCCAAAAAAATAGGGTCGGTAGGTCAGGATTTTTTTTTTCCCCAAAAAACCCCATATTTTTACGTTATTTTGCAAAAAAACCAAGATTTTTTTTTCCCCAAATGCCAAAAAAAGTCTAGGGTCGCGCGAAAAAAAGAGGGTCGGTCGGGTTACTATAAACAGACTATTTTTTTTTTGCCTTACCATCTGAGACCATCCCTCCATTTGGTAACTTTTCAAGAGAGATACACATGTAAAAGTTATTTCAAAGGTAAAATAATGTTGATGGTAATATGTGCCCCTCCACCACGGAATGAGTCGCATGTCACCTTTGCATGATTTTCATATGTGTACATTTTCCTAAAGAGTTTTTTATGCTCTATCCAGTGGTGAAAACCGTTTTAGAAAAGAGCGAAAACTGTTTGAGTCATAAGCCTGTGACTAAGGTGACCCTCACAAACTCTTGACTCCATCTGGCTATTGTTTAAAGTCATGCCCCCGATCCTCTAGAGGTGGTGGGATTGCTGTTGTTTTCAGGAAGTCGTTGGAACCTTTTGTTACTTTCAGAACATCCGTTCCTTATGAACACACTACCTTTGAAGTTGTAGAGATGGTGATTACCTGCTCTGGCACTAGCACTTGTGTGATCTGTATATACCGCCCTCCCCCCAATGCAAAGAACAAGTTCACATTCCCCATGTTTCTCACAGAAGCTGAAGAAATGCTTGAACATCACAACACTAACACCTCAAACATCGTCCTCATCGGCGACTTCAACATACAATTCGACCAGCCACAGAACACCGACACAAGACAGACGATGGACCTTCTTGACTGTCACGACCTCAAACAGCATGTAGACGCTCCCACACGCAAAACACACATCATTGACTGGATTGTCATCCATGAGTCCACTGACCTGGTGTACGACATCCTGCTGAATGACTACCTCAGATCCGATCACTCTGCAGTTTTGTTCTCTCTTAAAATGGCCAAACCATCCAAACAGAAAAAGCGCGTAGTCCGCCGTAACCTCAAAGAAGTTGACACTGACACATTTCGCGCAGAAGCAGCCCGCCGACTGCTTGATCCTCCGGTATCCTCAGACCCTGTACGTCATTACGACTCCACTCTCAGCACACTTCTTGATGAACATGCGCCCGCAAAAACCAAACTCATCGTAGATAGGCCTTCTGCACCCTGGATCACAGCTGAAGTTAAGTATGCAAAACAGTTGCGTCGCCGAGCAGAGAGGAAGTCGCGAACCTCAAAGCTGGTAGTTGACAGACAGATTTACAACAAGCAAAAGGAACATGTTCAGACACTCATCGCAGACGCCAAACAATCGCACTACAGCACCAAAATCTGTGAAACAACCTCTGCCAAAACACTCTTCTCCACAATGAATGACCTTCTTGGCTGCTCTTCTGCTTCTCCCTTGCCCAACAACATCGACCCCTCCAAACTGTCGCAAGCTTTCTCTGATTACTTCCATAACAAGATCCAAACCATCCGTGACAAACTAGACAAAATCCCACACCAAAACTCTGAAACTCCTCCTGCATTTACAGGCACTCCCTTCACACACTTTCAGCCTCTCACTCTCACTGACCTGGAGAAAGTCCTCAAAGAAATGACCTTGAAAACCTGTGACCTTGACCCTCTTCCCACACAACTCTACTCTGACTGTCTTCCTGAACTCCTCCCTTCTATTCTCAAAATCATCAACACTTCTCTGCAAACAGGCACTGTCCCCAACTCCTTTAAGACTGCTATTGTCAAACCTCTACTGAAGAAACCATCGCTTGACCCAAACACCCTCAGCAACTACCGCCCTGTCTCAAACCTTTCCTTCATCTCCAAACTCCTTGAAAGAGTCGTCCTGAAACAACTCAACTCTCACCTTCTTTGCAACAATCTTCTCTCTCCGCTTCAATCTGCCTATCGTCCTCACCACTCCACCGAAACTGCCCTTCTCAAAATCACTAATGATCTCCTCCTTGCCACTGACCAAGCTGAAATCTCTGCCGTCGCTCTACTTGATCTATCAGCGGCCTTTGACACAGTCGACCACAACATCCTCCTTCAACGCCTTCAGCACACCTTTGGTATCCATAGCACAGCTCTTTCTTGGTTCTCTTCTTATCTTACCGACCGCTACCAGACTGTTTCCATTGACAAACTGAACTCTGACCCCATCAGGCTTGAGTGCGGAGTCCCTCAGGGCTCAGTCCTTGGGCCTGTACTATTTACTCTCTACACTCAACCTCTTGACCACATCCTTGACCGACACAACGTTCTCCACCACTCTTTTGCCGACGACTCTCAACTTCACAACAGCTCTTCCCCTGACCAGTCTGAATCTCTTCTTTCCTCTATCTCTGACACTATCACTGACGTGCAGAATTGGATGACAGAAAACAAACTTCAGCTCAATAGCAACAAAACTGAAGCTATCCTAATAGGCACTACATCCAAACTCTCCAAAACCACCTCCGACTCTCTTCAACTCTCTGACTCTTCTGTCCCTCTGTCTTCTGCTGTCAAAAACCTCGGAGTCACTCTAGACAACACCCTTTCCATGAAACAACACATCTCTTCTGTCTCTCGCACCTGCTACTTCCAACTCCGCCGCATCGCCACTATCCGCAAGTACCTCACCACAGATGCTACCGCCAAACTGGTCACTTCCACCATTCTCTCACGTCTTGACTATTGCAACTCTCTCTTGGCGGGTCTTCCCTCTTCTTCTATCTCTTGTCTCCAACGCATTCAAAATAGCTCTGCCCGTCTTGTCTTACGGAAGAAAAAGAGAGATCACATCATCCCCCTCCTAATTCAGCTCCACTGGTTGCCCGTTCCTGCCCGTATCACCTACAAGATCAACACTCTCACCTACAAATGCCTCCATGGTCTCGCCCCTGCCTATCTCTCCGACTCTCTCTCTCTCTATGTCCCTTCACGAGCACTCAGATCATCTGCCGACTCCCTCAAGCTCAACATCCCCCACACCAAACTCAAAACAGCAGGTCAACGCTCATTTTCTTTCCAAGCACCTAGCCAATGGAACACACTACCTCTCCCCCTCCGTCAACAACAGTCCCTCGAATCATTCAAATCTGCACTCAAGACATTCCTTTTTTCCAAATAATCCATGCATTCTACACTGCCCACCCCATCCCACCCTGAATAACTGTACATATTTTAATGGTTGATGGTGTGTGTGTGCTAGTGACTTTAAGTCTCCGTGTGTGTGAATGAGTGTATGTGCGCCTTGAGTCGCCTGTTGGTGAGATATGTGCGCGTTATAAATATTCGTATTATTATTATTATTATTACCAGACACTCCGCGGACTTACATTAAGCCTAGCGCAGAACCGCGCGAGGTGACATACGACTCATTTCGTGGTGGAGGGTCACATATGTTATAATTATGTCTCCCAGGCTTTTAATCCAAATATATGAGCATGGATTTAAGACTGACAAGTTTAATTGAGATGTAATCCAGAAAGCATGCTTTATCAAACAATATGCCTAATCGTCTTTCATTCATTTTTACACTTAAACAATTGAGTATGTAGCAAAAACAGCAACAAAGAAAGATACACATAAAAAGAACCTTTAAATAATCGAGCAGGAGGCTGAGTTGCTCGTGTAAAACAAATAATCATAACGCAAGAAAACAAAACGCTCTGTGTTCCAAAATAAAAGGCATTCGGATTGTAAAATAATAGCTGGTGGTAGCCTATGAATACCTTTAGGAGAATGAAATAACACAGTGCATCATCGACAGACATTCCGTTTCCCACGAAATGTTTGCTGACGACACTCAGCTTCAGAACTCAGCGACTCCCTCAGAATACGCCCAGATGACCACCTCCCTTCAGTCTTGCATTGCTGACGTTGAACTCTGGATGTCCACTAACAAGCTTAGACTTAACTGTGACAAAACAGAAGCCATTCGTTTCACCAAATCCTCCCTCTCCTCCTCTCTCTCTC
>NW_027127582.1:0-117500 GCF_037325665.1 Littorina saxatilis | reverse complement strand
AGACAGAAAAAGGATTCAAGTGTGGCTAGAGAATCGCAATACATGGTTGATGCATCGGACTGGGATGGAAAAGAAGAAACGAAAGCTTCATCTTGGGCGGGAAGTGATGTCTGAAGAGTTTGATTTGGGTGTTCTCGGATTTCTTGACCAAGAACGGGTAGAGGGCCGTCTCGACAGGAACAACGATCTTTTGAAGTTATAAACGTGTTAACAGACAATAAAGCAACAAGATTTCCTTCGTCGTTTGCTTGGCTCATTCCTCATGTGTGTGTGTGTGTGTGTGTATGTGTGTGTGTGTGTTTAATGCGTCCTTGTAAAATAAAGTGCAGTGCAGTTCACTTCAGCTCCCGGGTTTTGCGTGGTATTGTGTAATTTTTTTCCTCGTTCCACTAGCTATGCTCCTGCGCAAATGTTGGCAGGATTTATCTTCTTAAATTCTTAACATGAATAAGAAGCCTTCGTGGTGTAACGGATATTAACATTGCGCTTCAGCACCAGTTGTCCCAGGTTCGAGACGCACAATGAACTTCATTTTTACATTTAGTCAAGTTATGACTAAATGTTTTAACATCGAGACGGGGAATCGAGACGGCGAAGGTCGTGGTGTGTGTGTGTGTGTGTGTGTGTGTGTGTGTGTGTGTGTGTGTGTGTGTGTGTGTGTGTGTGTAAGTGTGCGTGTGTGTGTGTGTGTGTGTGTGTGTATAAAGTCATTCCGAGAAAACTACTGGACCGATCTTCACGAAACTTTTCAAATCTCGTCACATCAAAACGATTTGCGTGAAGCGATATTACTACATTTTAGACCTGTTTACCCTAAACCCGAGGCAAGAGTACTTTCCCAAAAAGTTGAGTGTATTTTTCAAAAAGTTGGTGTACTTTGCAAGCAAAGCCATATGGGCTAGGGAAAATGTACGCGTGGGTGCAAACGTGTTTGTGTAAGAATAGCATGTCTTGTGAACACCTTCAGCATTTAACTCCTTCCAATACAACAGGGATAAAACAATTTTATTTACCTGTCAGTTTATAGCATTATAACCAGTGTCTTCCAAACAGATTGATAATGAAAAGATGAAGTTCGTGAAATAACATCTGCGGTTGACATTGCTTCAGCGCGGACTAAAGCCTTTTCTTCTGGCAGGATTTGCTTTGCGAATGAACTTCATAATTCCTTGGCAGCTTTCAGCGGATTTCTTTGCAGCAACCTTGTCCAGGTCCAGCGAGTGCGTTTCACTGTTATTAAAAAATTGAACGTAAGCATAATTTATCAAAATGACAGTAAGACATCTTAGGCCTGTTGCAGTCTACGCCAAATAAGTTAGGTTAGACAGAATTGAGCTTCCGTGTTTCCTCTAACACAGACACAGGCTAGGGAGGGAATGATATTAACCATGACGGCGGGTTGAGAGCCGGGTGGGGGGGGGGGGGGTGGTTTGGCATTGGGGTGGGAGGATGTTCATCTCAAGTGCATTTTGCAGTAAGAAAACGATCTGACAATCACTTCTTTCTTCACAGTACACGTACAATGTAGGGTGTGCATTGGGCAATGGTACCAAGCGTCGATAAAATACATACACAGTGAGATGTATAGTTATGATGACTGGGGTAAGAGTCCATATAACGCACGTTTTGTTTTTGTTCTTTGTTTGTATACTTTTTTGTTTGCTTGCTTACTTCCTTTTGTTTTGCTTGCTTGCGTAACTGGGTGCTTGTCGTAAGGTGACCTGGGTTGATCTGTCTGTTGGTTGGTTTGTTAGTTGGTGATGCGGGATAGTTGGTTAGTTGGTGTGTTGGTTGTATGCTTGCTTGTTGTTGGCCTTATGATGTTAGAAATGAATCTCGATTGAAAACTACAGTACTTTCCCCCTAATTCAAATCACCGATCAACCTGTTGAAATAGTATCCACAAGGAACATCCTGTTGAAATAGTATCCACAAGGAACATCCTGTTGAAATAGTATCCACAAGGAACATCCTGTTTCTTTGTGTCGTCATATTGTACAAACTTCGCAGCATAAAGTCACAAAGGTCCATTGTATAGAATAGAGATACAATCACTGAGGTGTGATGGCTTGCCATAGAGCCATTGCAACCAGTGACGTCAACGATTCGCATGCAGTTACATCCTTCGCTCTTCTCTGAAAAAATTCCCCGATTGTATTATATCACATTGTATGAAACCAGCCTTTTCATTTTAACTAGAGCGTGTAAGCTGTTGCTTAATTTGAAGGAAAACACACACACACACAACGACGGATTGTGCCTTTGACAAACTGTTGTTTTGTCATGTGTTAGAATGGCTTTTTCCTCATTAAACAATGTAAAATGTGAAAAACTAAAAAAAAAAAAAACCTTGTCCAGGTGAGTTTTGGAACTGCAGTGTCGTTCGATGTCATATTTCCCAGCATGGGCAACGGAGAAATCTGATTTACAATACTTGCAGTGTGCATGACTTTTTTCCCATTGTAGGCTCCACAATTCCTGGCTCTTTCTTATATTTCTCCACGAAAATCTGCTGCTTCTGCGCGCTGTTTAGACTTGGTACGGACATCCAAAACGGGCACATTTTTCCGCTTCATTTTGCCACGAATGTCCAGACGATCGCACGTACCAACAACTGAACAAGGTTTCCACAGCTGAAGAATCGCTGTCATCGTTATCTCCCGGCTTCGACCGAAACCAGTATCAGTTGTACCATTCCGTAATCAGCACACCAACACCGGAAAACGTATTCTAGACTTTTTCTTAGGCGTATTTTGTGCGTATCGATAATAATTTGGCGTACAAAATACCCCCAAATCGTACTGGTAAACAGGTCTGAAGGTCGAAGAGTTGACTAAATGTCATTTAGTCAACCCTTCGAACTGACATAATGAAATTGACCACACATAAACTCAACAGCTGTGTCACAGGCATGCATGCCTTGCGGTCTTGCCGATACGTTCACACAACAGAGATCGTTCAGAAAGTGACAAGCCAGTATAGCGGATTTGTGTACAGCACTTTTACAGTTAAATGCGCGTTTTGATATTCTTTATAATTTTCAGACCTTGCTTTCAATCCAAACATAACATATCTATATATATGTTGTTGGAATCACGATACCAAAAATAATCAGATGGAAAGTTTTTAAAATACTGAACCGATCTTCATGAAACTTTACATGCGAGTTCCTTGGTATGAAGATCAGTCCAGTAGTTTACTCTGTATCGCTCAACACACACACACACACACACACACACACACACACACACGCACACACACACACACACACGCACACACACACACACAAACACACACACACACACACACATACACACATACAGCCACACACACACACACACACTGACACACACACACACACACACTGACACCCACTCACCACGACCCTTGTCTCGATTCCCCATCTATGTGTTAAGACATGTACTCTAAAATTGACAAAATGTACAAAACAACACAACACAGACTGATACTCGTAGCATCGTCAGTCCACCGCTCGTGGCAAAGGCAGTGGAATTGACAAGAAGAGCGGGGTAATTGCGCTGAGAAGGATAGCACGCTTTTCTGTGCCTCTCTTCGTTTTAACTTTCTGAGCGTGTTTTTGATTCAAATATATCATATCTATATGTTTTTGGAATCAGGAACCGACAAGGAATAATTTAATTTTGATCATAATTTTTTTATTTTTTATTTTTAGAGCTTGTTTTTAATCCAAATATAACATATATATATGTTTTTGGAATCAGGAAATGATGTAGAATAAAATGAACGTAAATTTGGATCGTTTTATAATATTTTTTTTTTTTTACATTTTTCAGATTTTTAATGACTAAAGTCATTAATTGATTTTTAAGCCACCAAGTTGAAATGCAATACCGAAGTCCGGCCTTCGTCTAAGATTGCTTGGCCAAAATGTCAATCAATTTGATTGAAAAATGAGGGTGTGACAGAGCCGCCTCAACTTTTACAAAAACCCGGATATGACGTCATCAAATGTATTTATCGAAAAAAGGAAAACAAAACGTCCGGGGATATCATTCTCAGGAACTCTCATGTCAAATTTCATAAAGATCGGTCCAGTAGTTTAGTCTGAATCGCTCTACACACACACACACGCACAGACAGACAGACAGACAGACAGACAGACAGACAGACAGACAGACAGACAGACAGACAGACAGACAGACAGACACACACACACACAAACACACACATACACCACGACCCTCGTCTCGATTCCCCTCTCAAAACTTGACTAAATGTAAAAAAGAAAGAAAAATCTGTACACTACACCGGCTGACTCGTAGTGGGCGATCGAGGTCACTGGGCCCTGTAATGTTATGTCGATATTCGGCGTTTTGCACGCGAAACAAAATGGCGGTCCAGTTAACGCTCGTTATATGTGACCCTCCACCACGGAATGAGTCGCATGTCACCTTTGCATAATTTTCATATTTTTTACATTTTTCTAAAGAGTTTCGTATGCTCTATCCAATGGTGAAACCCATTTTAGTAAAGAGCAAACATTGTTTGAGTTATAAGCCTGTGACTAAGGTGACCCTCACACTGTTACCAGACACTCCCCGGAAGCCTAGCGCGGAACCGCGCGAGGTGACATGCGACTCATTTCGTGGTGGAGGGTCACATTATTATGTGTATCGCTCTGCGCAGATTGGTTAACACTTCGAGTACAATAACTACAAGTTGCTTGTTCATGCATTTTGCAACTACAGTTCTCGTTTGTAAAGAAGCTCCTAGGGTTCTGGGGACTTGGAACCGAAAAACTAGTACATGTACTGGACCAGAGAATCAAGAATGATGTTCCCCCGGATTGTAGCTCTTTGTGTTTTGCTTCGCTTCGTCTTTGCATCAGGTCAGTTTTAAGGCGCACATTTTTGCACACTTAGCGAGCTTCTTCTTTTTCTTCTGCGTTCGATATTGCAAGCGTGTTTGATTGTTATATCAATTTCAAAGGCATTTCCTTCTAGTGCAAACAGCTTTGCTTACCATCTGAGACCATCCCTCCATTTGGTAACTTTCCAAGAGAGATACACATGTAAAAGTTATTTCAAAGGTAAAATAATGTTGATGGTAATATGTGACCCTCCACCACGGAATGAGTCGCATGTCACTTTTGCATGATTTTCATATTTTTACATTTTCCTAAAGAGTTTTTTATGCTCTATCCAGTGGTGAAACCAGTTTTAGAAAAGCCTGTGACTAAGGTGACTCTCACACTGTTACCAGACACTCCGTGGACTTACATTAATTAATTAAGCCTAGCGCAGAACCGCGCGAGGTGACATGCGACTCATTTCGTGGTGGAGGGTCACATATGTTATAATTATGTCTCCCAGGCTTTTAATCCAAATATATGAGCATGGATTTAAGACTGACAAGTTTAATTGAGATGTAATCCAGAAAGCATGCTTTATCAAACAATATGCCTAATCGTCTTTCATTCATTTTTACACTTAGACAATTGAGTATGTAGCAAAAACAGCAACAAACAAAGATACCACAGGCAAAAGCACCTTGACACAATCGAGCAGGAGGCTGAGTTGCTCGTGTAAAACAAATAATCATAACGCAAGAAAACAAAACGCTCTGTGTTCCAAAATAAAAGGCATTCGGATTGTAAAATAATAGCTGGTGGTAGCCTATGAATACCTTTAGAAGAATGAAATAACACAGTGCATGTATGCATTAGGCCGGGGGCAGTAAAGAGGGCCCCAAAGGGTTTAAAATCGTGATCGTGATTGGCGGTTTTTTTATCTTTCTGTGACCGTGATTGCCGAAATTTCCATTTCTGTGATCGTGATGGGACTTTGCCCGTGATCCGTGATGACAAAAAATCAAGTCTCGTGATCGTGATCGTCATTTGTTTTCGTGATCGTGATGGGCATTATTGCAAAGCATATTATTTTCAACGCACATTTTTCACAGCTGTATCACTCTATGATCCTCCATTCGTCAAGGTGTTTGTGATCGTGAAAACAAAAATCAAGGTAACTGTGATCGTAAAAGCTAAAAATTCCCTTCCCGTGATCGGGATGATACCCCCCCCCCCTCTTTGGGGCCCTCAGTAAAGCAAAACTAACTTCTCCTCTCCGCACACGCACGCAGACACCCATAAAGACTCAGGTGCACAAATGCACGCACAGGCACGTATGCATCAACCCGAAAATGCACGTATCGGGAAGGCAAGTACTTTGGAATATAGTTCCGTGTACGCATAAGCAGTCAGCGAAACACCCCACCCCACACGCTTCTCCCGCCACCCAGCTCCCCCCCATACCCTCAGGCACACTAACGAACTCGAAGCAGCCAGCGAAGCAACCCCCTCTTCACCGACATCCACTTCCCTTCCCATTCTAACACACGCACACACACACACACACACACACACACACACACACACACACACACATAGGTGCACAAACGCACGCACGCACGCACACACAGACACGTACACACAAACTAGAACATCGACGCCCATTGGGAGAATATTTGAGTTTGTTTGTTTATGGGCTGAAACTCCCACGGCTTTTACGTGTATGACCGTTTTTACCCCGCCATTTAGGCAGCCATACGCCGCTTTCGGAGGAAGTATGCTGGGTATTTTCGTGTTTCTATAACCCACCGAACTCTGACATGGATTACAGGATCTTTTTCGTGCGCACTTGGTCTTGTGCTTGCGTGTACACACGTGGGTGTTCGGACACCGAGGAGAGTCTGCACACAAAGTTGACTCTGAGAAATAAATCTCTCTCCGAACGTGGGGACGAACTCACGCTGACAGCGGCCAACTGGATACAAAGCCAGCGCGATACCGACTGAGCTACATCCCCGCCGAATTTTTGAGTCAAACTGAGACCATTCAGTTTTGTATTTTTGTCGTTTTCTTCATGCACTGCTTGTCTGTCGCGTTTTCTACGGCAGATGTCAACAGTCCCACTGTAGAACTGCTGTGTATACTAACTTTTCTTTGTTTCTAAATGACTAAATGTTGGATTTTCGCCTTACGCGACTTGTTATTTGTTTGCTGATTGGTTTTCTGTTTGTTCTTTCGTTCTTTTGTTTATCATTAAACAGAATGTTGTTTTGAATATCAGGGTAGGTTGTAAGAAAAGAGGTTGCCTTAGACATCGGTCCGGAAAGTAATATCAAGTAGCGTTAGTTTCAAGGGTGACCGACATCATGTTGTTGTCTGGCTCCGAAATCAATTTACCAATCGTCAATCGCCAATCGCCGAAAGGCGGTGACGTCATTGCATGAAAGGATTTCCACACCCAGAATGTAATATTTTTGATGAATTACGAAAGATTTAGTTCGGGACGACGACGTTCGATGGGCGGTTCATTATATAAGGGAAGCAAGTGGTTAAAAACTAGTGTCGACAGAGCCAATGAAGGGAGATATTAACTTGTAGATAAACTGAGCAAATAAATTATTGCACCCATTTTCGTACCCCAACTAAAACATTCATTCTCGTGTCATTTTATGCAAACTTTACATGCCATTAAGGGCCCTTCAATTGGCAACCTTGCGCACTCGGATTAAAGATTTCTGTATTAGGTATCACGTGACCGCCGCCGAAGTCAGGGTACCCCCAAAATCGACCTGACAAAAACCCTAGTCCCGTATTCTAAAATCTGTAAAAAATCAGGATTTGCTGATAAGAAACAATTCTGCATATCGATGGAAATGCCATTCAATTTCCATTCAAAAACAGTTTCATTTGTGCACCTAACTTGATTAGTCTTGATACAATCTGTTTTCAAATGAGGTAGGGGTTAACAGTTTGAAAGGCCCAAAAGAGCACGTTTTGCGGTCATTTTTTAGGGGGTCCTCCACTGAAAGTTCAATATATCCTAAATGTCTCCATGAAAACGTTTCAAACTTCCAGAAAACATGACCAATAGGTGAATAAAGATCACCATAACTTTTTGTGAATATATTGGCAATACAGGTAAAGTTACGTAACGTTTCCAACAGAACTTTAAAAATATTCATACATGTATTAATTCAGGGTGTTATGCCACAAATTCATGACTTTGCATGCAGGGCCAATAATGGTTACAGCAGTATTTGCGGAAGTTTAAGGCAAATCTGAGCACTAGCAGAAATTTGCTGGAGGTATGAACGCGATAGACAAATTCGTCAACTCTGTCATTTGTTCTGTGTATGCGAGCGGCAGAGATTTCCAGTCGTTGGCCTGTGCAAGCTCCACACCGGTAACCACGCACCGTTACATTCACGACAGCGAGGAGTTTGTTCCCTTCGGAGAATCGATCCTCTTTGGTTTCAACTGATGTATTGCATAACAACGTGTGCTTGTTTGTTGTGCGCGCCCGCCTGCATGTGTGCATGACTTGTGTTAGTGTGTTTGTGTTTGTGCGTGTGTGCATGCGTGCGCCGTATGTGCGTGCCTGTGGGTGCGTGTGCCGGTGAGCGTGCATGCGTGTAAGTGGCTTAGCAGCCGTTTTGGAGAGAGAGAGGAGAGAGAGAGAGAGACAGAGACAGAGAGAGAGAGAGAGAGAGAGAGAGAGACAGAGACAGACAGAGACTGAGAGACAGAGAGAGGAAAGAGAAACACACACACACACACATACACACACCCACAAACACACATAGCCTACACGCGCACACAGTCTCTTGCCTATCAAAAACTAGCAATTCACAAACGCGCATCACACCGGGCACAATGCTTTGGGATTGAACAACCAGCCGCGAAGTAAACACAGGCCAACGAATGGAAATCTCTGCCGTTCGCATACACAGTACAAATGACAGAGCTGACGAATTTGTCAATCGCGTTCATACCTCCAGCAAATTTCTGCCAATGCTCAGATTTGCCTTAAACTTTCGCAAATACTGATATAACCATTTGTAAAGACGGCGATGCATGTATACACAGACATATAAGACGTTGACGCTGTCAGCTCGTTCTCATTCTTTATTCCGTGTGCTCTCTCTCATAGCTCAGGCAAGACTGCCCTAAAACAGCAAGGGGAAAATCTCTTCCGTGTTCGCTCACTCACACATTCACACAATCACGAACTCCACGTGATTACTTCTCGCTCTTCAATGTCGACTGGTGTTCACAATGTTACATCTCCCTTGTCATAATATTAAACAATAATGATAAACAAACACAAAAACGTCTACATGTATTCCTAATTGTTTGAATGCAAATTAAATAGTAACTAGTGATGCACGGGATTTTCTTCTTTAAAAATACAGAATTAATTGTGAATAAGCAACAAAAACGTGTTAAATGTTTGATGGCATCATACAAAACAAAATGCCATACATTTATTGGGAGAAAATAGTGTGCACAGTACAATAACAGTTTTACACATCAGCAAATAGGAAAAAGTAACAGTTGGTACTGTGAACAATAAAACGCCTATCAAATTTTCATATAATTGGGAAAGGATAAAACAGCGTTAATGTGTGCCCTTTTGAGATTTCAGTCAATGTGGACAGTCTGAGAATTCAGTCAATGTGACAAAATGATTTTGTCACGCTTCAATTAAGATGCATGCTAGTTAAAATGTACAAAAACAATATGTAACACCAATTATATAATTGGGAAAGAAATCTTGTCGCAGTTCGCCGACAGCTCGAGTCACCCACAATGAAATGTTTGTACGATCGACTGCACTTAAATTAGCGGCTACATTGACATAAGTGAAGTACATAAATGTGCAAAAAAATGTGCCCATAGAACAATATTTTTACACATCACCATACATGTCTTGAGCTGTCTTGAGACAGGAAAAAAACAACCAGCGTTAAATGGAACAAAATGTTTACACTTTGGCAAACATGTGAATAAAAAGTAGTTAAAATGTGAAGTTGGTTCTGCGAACAACAACATGTTTACATAGAAGCAAAATGTTTACAGATCACCATGCATATGTATAGAGAAAAACACTCTCACACAACGCTAAATGTGCAAATGAACTGTGTGCACATCGTCATGCTCACAATTGGGAGCTGGATAAAAAGACAGCACTAATGATCGCAATGAAGAACACTATCATAGTTGCACATCAGTACACCCGTACTTGCAAAAAGTACAGCAACAGTACAGTTTGTTCACACACACACACACACACACACACACACACACACACACACACAGTAGCAAACTCAAAGGGATTGAGAAAATGCAATCATGTGCAAAATGAACAAAATATCAATGTATATGTAACAACTAAAACCACACACAACACACTGAACTAAAGTTGCAAAGGTGTGTACAAAGAGAATAAAAACAAATATTTACACATCACCAACTTAGGTTTGAAATGATCTGAATGCAAACATAGTTGCACATCCAGTCACTCTGTGAGGCAAGCACCCTGCCTTTGACAACAAAAGCTATCTTTCCAGACCATCATCAACCAATTTTCAGATGCAGAACACATGTAATGAGCGCTTTTGCTGCTTACTTCCCCTGGCGCGGGGGGGGGGGGGGGGGGGGAATCGCTTCTTTGCGATGTGTAAATCGGTACTTTTCTATTTTATTCTGCAGCTTAGGTAATTGCGCATAGTCTTCATTGTTTTTTTAAATGTGTGGTGTCGAGATATGTCCGAATCATATGCTACCCATCTTTTACACATGGCGCAGTTACCTAAGCTGCAGAAATTAAATAGAAAAGTACCGATTTACACATCACAAAGAAGCAATGTTTAACCCGTGTCCTCTAGCATTCGCGCCAGGTAGGTAAGACGCTTCTCTCCCTTGGGCCCAGGGAGGTCACCAATGCTAGCAGCAAAACCGCTCATTGTAAAAAGTACATCAATAGTTTGTTCACACACTGTAGCAGCTAAATTGGGTGTGGGTTGTGGATCATGGTGTTACACATCAGCAAATAGGAATGAAAAAGTAAACCATTGGTAAATATACAGTGGGTTCTGTCGTTAAATGATGCCCTTTTATGAGATTTCAGTCAATGTGGACAGTCTGAGAATTCAGTCAATGTGACAAAATGATTTTGTCACGCTTCAATTAAGAAGCATGCTAGTTAAAATGTGTAAAAACAATATGTAACACCAATTATAGAATTGGGAAAGAAATCTTGTCGCAGTTCGCGTCACCCACAATGAAGAGTGGACAAAGTTGTCGATACCTGATCACTAACTGCAGCGGAAGAGAGTGGACATCCCCCGATCTGTCGCCTTGTCTGCGGAAGCGAATGGCGTCTTCCTATGTGAAGAAAATGAGGAAAAAGAATATATAGATTGTACACAGGTGTATGGGTAAAATTGAACTTGAGCGTGTTAAATTCATAGCTCATAATTCAATCAATCAATCAATGAGGCTTATATCGAACATATTCCGTGGGTACAGTTCTAGGCGCTCTGCAGTGATGCCGTGTGAGATGAAATTTTATACGGCCAGTAGATTGCAGCCATTTTGGCGCATATTTACCTTTCACGGCCTATTATTCCAAGTCACACGGGTATAGGTAGACAATTATTAACTGTGCCTAAGCAATTTTTTCCAAGAAAGACCCTTTTGTCAATCGTGGGATCTTAAACGTGCACACCCAATGTAGTGTACACGGGGTGGGGAGGGGGGGGGGATCTGACACCGAAGAGAGTCTGCACACAAAGTTGACTCTGTGAAATAAATTTCCGCCGAACCTGGGATCGAACTCACGCTGACAGCGGCCAACTGAATACAAATCCAGCGCGCTACCAACTGAGCTATGTCTCCAAATTTGCAGAACGTGCACTTGCAATCACCCAAATAAATTAAATATGCTGACATTTGTAGAACCTGCATTTGCTATCAATTCATTGGTACTTAGTCGCTATGGTGAAAATCTGAAAGAACAAACTAAAACCATACTCAGAACATTTGTGAAACAAAATACTTTTCCAACTCAAGGGAAGTAATCAAAATCACACTCACTAAACCCAGAACGTGCACATGCAATCACCCAAATACATGAAAAATGCTGAAATTTTTAGAACCTGCATTTGCTATGACCCAAATTAATGAAAAATGCTGATGTTTGGAGCACAATCATTCGTCAATTAATTGGGATTTACCTGGCAAGCGTGCACAAAGTTGTCGATGCCTGATCACTAACTGCAGCGGAAGAGAGTGGACATCCCCCGATCTGTCGCCTTGTCTGCGGAAGCGAATGGCGTCTTCCTATGTGAAGAAAATGAGGAAAAAGAATATATAGATTGTACACAGGTGTATGGGTAAAATTGAACTTGAGCGTGTTAAATTCATAGCTCATAATTCAATCAATCAATCAATGAGGCTTATATCGCGCATATTCCGTGGGTACAGTTCTAGGCGCTCTGCAGTGATGCCGTGTGAGATGAAATTTTATACGGCCAGTAGATTGCAGCCATTTTGGCGCATATTTACCTTTCACGGCCTATTATTCCAAGTCACACGGGTATAGGTAGACAATTATTAACTGTGCCTAAGCAATTTTTTCCAAGAAAGACCCTTTTGTCAATCGTGGGATCTTAAACATGCACACCCAATGTAGTGTACACGGGGGGGGGGGGTTCTGACACCGAAGAGAGTCTGCACACAAAGTTGACTCTGTGAAATAAATTTCCGCCGAACCTGGGATCGAACTCGCGCTGACAGCGGCCAACTGAATACAAATCCAGCGCGCTACCAACTGAGCTATGTCTCCAAATTTGCAGAACGTGCACTTGCAATCACCCAAATAAATTAAATATGCTGACATTTGTAGAACCTGCATTATTGGTGAAAATCTGAAAGAACAAACTAAAACCATACTCAGAACATTTGTGAAACAAAATACTTTTCCAACTCAAGGGAAGTAATCAAAATCACACTCACTAAACCCAGAACGTGCACATGCAATCACCCAAATAAATGAAAAATGCTGAAATTGTTAGAACCTGCATTTGCTATGACCCAAATTAATGAAAAATGCTGATGTTTGGAGCACAATCATTCGTCAATTAATTGGGATTTACCTGGCAAGCGTGCACAAAGTTGTCGATGCCTGATCACTAACTGCAGCAGAAGAGAGTGGACATCCCCCGATCTGTCGCCTTGTCTGCGGAAGCGAATGGCGTCTTCCTATGTGAAGAAAATGAGGAAAAAGAATATATAGATTGTACACAGGTGTATGGGTAAAATTGAACTTGAGCGTGTTAAATTCATAGCTCATAATTCAATCAATCAATCAATGAGGCTTATATCGCGCATATTCCGTGGGTACAGTTCTAGGCGCTCTGCAGTGATGCCGTGTGAGATGAAATTTTATACGGCCAGTAGATTGCAGCCATTTTGGCGCATATTTACCTTTCACGGCCTATTATTCCAAGTCACACGGGTATAGGTAGACAATTATTAACTGTGCCTAAGCAATTTTTTCCAAGAAAGACCCTTTTGTCAATCGTGGGATCTTTAACGTGCACACCCAATGTAGTGTAAACGGGGGGGGGGGGGGGGGGGGGGGGGTCTGACACCGAAGAGAGTCTGCACACAAAGTTGACTCTGTGAAATAAATTTCCGCCGAACCTGGGATCGAACTCACGCTGACAGCGGCCAACTGAATACAAATCCAGCGCGCTACCAACTGAGCTATGTCTCCAAATTTGCAGAACGTGCACTTGCAATCACCCAAATAAATTAAAAATGCTGACATTTGTAGAACCTGCATTTGCTATCAATTCATCAATTCATTGGTACTTAGTCGCTATGGTGAAAATCTGAAAGAACAAACTAAAACCATACTCAGAACATTTGTGAAACAAAATACTTTTCCAACTCAAGGGAAGTAATCAAAATCACACTCACTAAACCCAGAACGTGCACATGCAATCACCCAAATACATGAAAAATGCTGAAATTTTTAGAACCTGCATTTGCTATGACCCAAATTAATGAAAAATGCTGATGTTTGGAGCACAATCATTCGTCAATTAATTGGGATTTACCTGGCAAGCGTGCACAAAGTTGTCGATGCCTGATCACTAACTGCAGCAGAAGAGAGTGGACATCCCCCGATCTGTCGCCTTGTCTGCGGAAGCGAATGGCGTCTTCCTATGTGAAGAAAATGAGGAAAAAGAATATATAGATTGTACACAGGTGTATGGGTAAAATTGAACTTGAGCGTGTTAAATTCATAGCTCATAATTCAATCAATCAATCAATGAGGCTTATATCGCGCATATTCCGTGGGTACAGTTCTAGGCGCTCTGCAGTGATGCCGTGTGAGATGAAATTTTATACGGCCAGTAGATTGCAGCCATTTTGGCGCATATTTACCTTTCACGGCCTATTATTCCAAGTCACACGGGTATAGGTAGACAATTATTAACTGTGCCTAAGCAATTTTTTCCAAGAAAGACCCTTTTGTCAATCGTGGGATCTTTAACGTGCACACCCAATGTAGTGTAAACGGGGGGGGGGGGGGGGGGGTGTCTGACACCGAAGAGAGTCTGCACACAAAGTTGACTCTGTGAAATAAATTTCCGCCGAACCTGGGATCGAACTCACGCTGACAGCGGCCAACTGAATACAAATCCAGCGCGCTACCAACTGAGCTATGTCTCCAAATTTGCAGAACGTGCACTTGCAATCACCCAAATAAATTAAATATGCTGACATTTGTAGAACCTGCATTTGCTATCAATTCATTGGTACTTAGTCGCTATGGTGAAAATCTGAAAGAACAAACTAAAACCATACTCAGAACATTTGTGAAACAAAATACTTTTCCAACTCAAGGGAAGTAATCAAAATCACACTCACTAAACCCAGAACGTGCACATGCAATCACCCAAATACATGAAAAATGCGGAAATTTTTAGAACCTGCATTTGCTATGACCCAAATTAATGAAAAATGCTGATGTTTGGAGCACAATCATTCGTCAATTAATTTGGATTTACCTGGCAAAAGTGCACAAAATTGTCGATGCCTGATCACTAACTGCAGCGGAAGAGAGTGGACATCCCCCGATCTGTCGCCTTGTCTGCGGAAGCGAATGGCGTCTTCCTATGTGAAGAAAATGAGGAAAAAGAATATATAGATTGTACACAGGTGTATGGGTAAATTTGAACTTTAGCGTGTTAAATTCATAGCTCATAATTCAATTTTATTTCTCAAATAGATCAGATAGATGTAGCTGTTGTAAACTTTGCGATTGTGAAGGAAATGTATCGGCAGAATTAATCGCGCATCGTGAATCGCAGCGCTCCTCAGTAGCGCCGCGTGTTGTAAATCGCAACCCTGCAAAACGCGCCGCGCGCTGTGAATCCACTTCGGCAAAAATTCTCCATCTCTAATTCCCCCCCCCCCACCCCACTTATGCGAAAGAGAATGTTAAAATCACAATGTCGGGTGAGACACGTGCCTCACGTATGGCCTATGCGTAAGAGAATGGCAAAATCACAATGTCGGGCGAGACACGTGCCGCGTGGTGAAAACCTTCTCAGTCTCTACACAGCTGTGAATAGAATAAACCCAATTATTGATGCAGCGTTGAAAGACCCTGGCGTGGTTTTTCGAATAAAGCCTGGAATAAACCCTGTGGCAGAATGGTTTCGGAACACTTTAAGAAGGAGACTGACTTACCTGTCGCGCTTGGTCGATGCCTGAACAAACATTCGCCGAGTCGAACTTGCTTGTAGATGCCGCATGTCGAGAATGCGTTTTGGTGCGGGCGGAACTGAGTGGCGCTCCGATAAGCTTATTCGGTCTGAGCCAATGGGAGACCCGGTTCTTTAACAGCCAATGGGGAGGCCTTCCGGTCGCTTCGTCTGCTAGGAAATGGCGAGTCAGAATGCCAGAAAAAGCCATTTGGCTTCGGAATCGGCTTTTCTAACCGGGCGCATCGTCTTTGCCGGCAAACGTTGCTAGAACCCCCAGACGGCGGGGCCCAAATCGGCCGGGTTTGGGAGGAGATAGCGATGCAAGGCCCCAAAACGGTCGCGTATTATAATATAGATTGGCAGTCAATGCAAGTCCTTGCTCATAATACAATTTTCTCTACTCAATAGGTCCTCTCTCATGCACGCACAGACGCCAAGTGAAAGCTCAAAATAATACTGTAATTACTGTCTTTCTTCTTGTGGATGTGTGACAGGGGAGGCTACCGCTCCTTTCACAGCAGACTCTGCACCCGAGTTGAGGGCCCCAAAGGGGGGGTATCATCACGATCACGGGAAGGGAAATTTTAGCTTTCACGATCACAGTTACCTTGATTTTTGTTTTCACGATCACGAACACCAGTGGCAAATCACGGTCACGGTAAAAGTTGCAGGTACAGAAAGCACGTGTCAAAGTAAACACAACCACACAGTAATTCGCTCTTCTGGATCTATTGTTTATTTATCACAAAGTGACAACTGTTGCACTTTTTTATTTTATTTTTTTGAATTCTCTTTCATACACACATAGAAATACATATCATGATTTGTAATCAGTAACAAGAATGTTGTTTTCATTGTTTTTTTTCTCTCTCTCTCTCTCTCTCTCTCTCTCTCTCTCTCTCTCTCTCTCTCTCTCTCTCTCTCTCTCTCTCTCTCTCATACAGACACTCAAAGGAATATACACTCATAGACATTCAACTTCCACACCCTCACTCACACACATGAATATATACTTGCACAATTTCACATTTCCAGAGCTAAATCTTTGACATCTTTTAAACCCATTTTCTCAAAAACTATTGAGTGGATTGAAATTAAAGTACATGTATGTGTGATGGTAAAGTCTATAATCCTGACTAAATAAAGGTCAGTCAAGGAATCATGAAGGCGGGTGCAGGAATATACATTCATACACATTCAACTCCCACTCACACACATGAATATATTCTTGCACAATTTCACATTTCCAGAGCTAAATCTTTCAAACACATTTTCTCAAAAACTATTGGGTGGATTGAAATTAAAGTACATGCATGTGTGATGGTAGAGTCTATAATCCTGACTAAAGGTCAGTCAAGGAATCAAAATAATTAGTCAGAAAGTATCTGCTTGGAAACACCCCGGGAATCGACTGGGTCAACTGTGAGTTGGCACAGCCACAAATGAAGATAACTGAGTTCTAGTCAAACGGAACTCTGAACCTGATTTGCCGTCCACGCTGAGATACTCTTCCCAGCATGAAGTCGAGACACTTGGGCCGTTCACTGTCTCCAGTTTCGTCATTGTCATTGTCGCTAACATCAGATTGGTCAGAGTCGCTACTGTCAGTGTCATAGTCTGACTGGTCGTACGTTGAAGCTGACTGACTGTCGTCGTCTTCTGGTGAGTCTCCAACTTCAACTTCCTGAGCAACAGCTTCAGCGACAGCAGGATCACGAACATGGCGTGAAATGGTCTGAGAAGTGCCAAAAGCAATCCTCTCACTTGAAACATTTTCCTGCCGAAGGTACATGTTGAGAGGCAAAGTGCCCGTGCTGAACATAGTTGTCTGTTGTCGCACAGTCCGTTGCCTTACAGCTCTGCCATGGTCGGATGCCCAGTCCCGCATCAGACGTTGCTGTCCTTTGCTAAGCTTCCGCCGAGCCTTCAGTGGGTCCATATCAGGGATGTCAGAGATATTCATGGCAGTCACAGGCACTGAGTAGTACGAGCTCCGCACACTCGTAAAATAGAACGCAGACCACGACGCCATCCTTTTGATGGCCTCCCTGACAGTGTGGCTCAAGTTTCTGACATAGTCAAGTAGAGTGGGAAGCTGCTGCTTGAAGTGCGAGGTTGCATGTATGTTTTCAACGCACAATGTCAAGCACGTTTCCAAGTCAACCTTGAAAGAGCTGTTTATCCATGCTAGCATGTACTGCAGGTGGCCCAGCTCGGTGAAAATCAGTTCAACTGATTTCAAGGTTTTGGCCGACACCGTTCCATCTGGCCCATTCAGCTGACGCTGCGTGCCTATATGTTCTTGCACAGCCCTGACAGTGGCTTGCAGGTATTGCAGGACCTCATTCACCTTTTCTTGGCATTCTGGAAGGGAATATTTGCTGGGTTTCTGGCCCTTCAAATGAACGCCAAATGCTGCGTACAACTTCCCAAGCTGTCTCAAAAATGAGACAGTGCCATCCCACCCTGCTATCATCTGGACCCTCCCAGCCTGACTGTCGCAGACAAAAACCGTATCCATCTCGACGGCCACATCCATGAGCTGCGAAAATCCACGAGCAAGTAAAGCTGTCCCACCATCTGGCAGCAGCATTCTCACCTCCTCTCTCCCAGAATCACAGAATACAACTCCTTCATCTCCCTTTGAGGCGACAGCCACACAGACGTGACAATCTTCTGTTTCATTCGAGAGAACAAAGAGTGCTGCCTTCGTGTCCAAATCAACCTTCACAAGACCCATTGAGTGAACTGCGTACACCGCACCCTTGTGTGACGTCATGCTTGAAATGTTGTGAACTGACTCAGGATAGGCACACAAGGGTGTGCAGTGTCCTATGAACACAACGCCATCCGACCTAATCTCGGCACTGACAAACATTCTCTGTTTGTCTGCAGCAACGACAACAACAGACTCTGTCACAAAGCAAAATCCCGCAGTGGGGCACTGCTGTTATGAAATTAAAGGCCCCTCCTGTTTTTGGAACCGCAGGAGCTTTCTAGTTTGCTGTTAGGTAGATTTTTGGTTCCTCTTTCCTGTCATGCTCTCTTTTTCTTCATGAATTCTTTTCTTTTTTCTGCCTTCTTGCTCATTCACCTGTATTTTTTCCAAAAATCTCTTCTCTTGCCGCTTGTCTCGCGATTCATGTATAGTTTAATCTGTTAGTGTTCTGATGTAAGTCCAGCAGTAGATAGGTTAAGCCTATTTTAACATACTGGAAACTGGTAATCTTCCAGTAGGTATTAATTTAGTTTTACTAAAGCCTGCTGGGGCACAAGTAATGGGTTAGTGCATTTGTAAACAGGAATCGCTTGACAAGTGGCCCCCTTCATCCCCCCCTTCCTCGTCCTGATATGGCTCTGCGTAGTCGGCTGGACGTTAAGCAACAAATAAACAAACAAACAAACAAACACAAAGCAAAAACAGGATGGCTGGATATATTCAGTGAAACAAACAGCATCCATTTCTGTACCCTTCTGCTTGTGCGCATCTTTGACTCGGGTCAAATGATCACTGAGCCTGGCTCGAAGAACGGGTACTGTTCCATCCGTACTCAAGTGCCTTGCCTCTAGTTCTTCCAGCAGCGCAGGACGTCTCAGTTTGCTGACAGCAAGCCCAGCTGAGTGCACTGGGGAAACACGAAGAGCTCTGTCATGTTCACACACTAGAACATACTTGTTGCAGCTGGCAACCGTCCTGCAGTTGTGGTATTCTCCCAAAACAGAAACATCAACAGGCACATGTTGTCTGATCTCTAGCAATCGTGATGTTGACTTGGCAGGATCAAAGTCTAAGACATGGATCTTCCCTAAGTTACTGCACGAAATGGCAACAGGGTGAGGAAACAGTCCAGGTTTGTGGGTGTCGAATGGTTTGTGACGGTCAGGCAGAATGGTGTGCACTGCTGGCTTCATGGAAGCCAAAAACGTCAAAACAGACTCGTCTGAAAGATGTAATACACTATCAACGTCCATCCGATCTTTATTCACGACAGCTCTTCTAGGAAGAAGACGTTTCAGATCACTCTTTTGTTCATGGAGGGTACGGATCCTCGTCAAGCAAGAACGCTGCCCTTCAAGCAGGATCGGCCAGTTTGCGAACCCAGCCTTCAGGCTTTTCCCGACGTGAACGGGATCCGGAAGCACACTGAAAAGGAAAACATTTGTGTCTAACAAACCATCCTTTCTCTGTGCCACTATTTGCTCCATGGCGCTTTTGTTGGCCTGCTCACAGTCGGACGTCACAATCAGCACAGCAGCTCTCACACATTTTTTTTCTTTTTTTATGCACGTGACACAAGCTCGCAAGGTAGGACTGTGTGAGGTATGTCCAATCTTTGCACAGTCATCACATAATGTTCCGTCTTGCAGACATGAATCACAGGAGCTTGTACAATGTTGAACATCAGCTTCACGTACAACGCTGCAGGAAGACCTTGCTTCCTGCAGGCAGGCAAGACAGGTTTGGACTGTACGAACTTCGGAAAGGATCTGCTTTACGACATTTTCACCCGTTTTTCCACGTTTTCTCAAAAATCTAACAGCAACCGGAAGGGAGAGGGAATTATCAGCAGTGGTTGCTGTGGTAACGTCGGCTTCAGAAATGACGTTGTCTGCTAGAAATTCAGGACGGGGGTCTGTGTTATGTTGTACAAAATCCAAATCAACATGAACATTCAGGCCAACATTTATGCCTTGCTTTTCGTCAAACTGAATTGCAGGTTTGATGGGAGTACCATCAAACCCCAAGCAAATACCAGTAACAAACACTGTGTCATTTTCAAGAAGCGGCTGCCTTTTGCCTGATGCAGCCAACTTCAGAAACGATGCAAGCCAGGGTTTGATAACACCACTCTCAGTTGTGTATCCAGCAGCCTTCTTTTGCCGGGTGGTCCATGACGGGCCACCCAGATTCATCTGTAGCCCACAGGCAGCATCTTTTGTCCCTCCCTGCCCTGTGGCATGCCACATAGGCCCGCGGATGAAATTCACAGTACGTTCCCCACCAAGATACTGAACGGTGTTAAAAAACTCAATGACGTCCCTGTCGTATTGATGATTGGAATCAACTAGTATGCTAGTAACATCATTCAACAATTTGTAAAGAATTCTGTCTTTTGGAATACGACCTTGCGCAATCAGTTCATTAAGACGGATACAGACATTGTCAGCATGTTCAATAGCAATAGGGAACACAAAATAGTCTGTTACATTGTCGATATCAGTTTCTACACTTGCGTCTGTGTCTTGATCGATGTCACTTGAAGTTGAATTGTGAAGCTGGGACTGGCCAGAAGAAACGTCCGAATCACTCGTACCCCCCATGTCCATCGGCAGTTTATTATCGGATTCCCTGTAAATTTCAATGATTAGGTTGGGTACAAAAATGGAAACCAAAAATCACGCAATAGGTCTAGAGGTGTAGTTGCTACAATAGAGTACATTTTTGTGCATAAATGCAACGTTAGCGCCCTTCGAGTGAGTGCATAAAAGCGATCATGGCGGTGAAAGAGTTAGTTCTTTTGGCATAACAAACGAAACCATTTACTCACTTACTGCACTGGGTTATCGTCCATTGCGTCCAAGTCATCGTCTTCCATCTCTGTGCTTGTCCTCGGTTTCAGCCATCCTTGCAGTGTAGTTTGACTCCGATTCGTCTGAGCGCTACAGGTATCGGGTGTCGGCCGTTTTTTACAGGCAGCAAGGTGTTCTAGAAGCAAACAAAGACAAAGTCCAATAACGAACGACGCACTTTCACTTTGAACTTTGACCCCAACCCTGAAGTGACTATGACCTTTAGGTTATGTGGAGCTACTGGTGTAAAAGCAACAATATTGTATCAGTTTTGTAGCAGCAAAGGACAAACAAATCCCAACAGTTCCATTCTCAAATCGGGTGCATAAAGGCACCTTGACCTCTGAAATGTTTGTAAAGTAAGGTGATCTAAGGTGTCATGATACTCATTGAGTATCGAGTTTTCCCTGTTGTTTATTGCATTTGATGAATATTCAAAAAAGTGTTCTGAACACACTAAATTTTATAAGTTTGGCAAGCTAATGTGACCCTGATCTTCGAAGTTCATCAACATAGCAAGCGTGATCAATACGACATAGATATGTACCACATGTGCAATTGCATATGTACCATGAAAGCACGGTTCATGTGTCTCATGTGGCTTCAAATTTCCGAGCAAAGTGGGTCCGATGTGCCATTGAACATAATTATTGTTCACTTCACAGTAAAATTAATATTGATACAAGTCAATGCAATCAATATTACACACAATCAAAAATGTAAATATCAAAGTTGTTAAGGTACTTCACCCACCTTATTTATACATGCACTGAATGGTCTCAAAGGGGCACTAAAGGCCAACTTTTCGTCGAGTTGTTCAAAAGCCTATCAGAATCCTCTCCATTTACTGAATCTTGTGCACTTTTCAGAATATCTCTACGCCCAAATTTATGCATGCAAGAGGGAAAAACGTTGATCAATGTTCAAATCCATGTGAAGGAAGTGAGCAAACACGGCGACTTTCGGTTCTATTTTTGAATCTCCCGCATTACTTAGGTTCTGTTTTCTTTGATTACATAATTTGAGGTAACTGGGAAAAACACAATCCGAATGACATCGTGTAGACTCCAGAGTATATTCCCAGGTCCTCCAACTCCTTTAGTGCCCCTCGAAGGGCGCAAAATCACCCAAATGCGCTAGTTCACATTAAATCCCCACCCGATCACCAACTGATCTAATTCGGGAAGGAAGGACTTTAAAGCGAACCACAAATGCCATGTTGATGTAATATCAATCGTAAAAAATAGGATTACGAGGTAGAATATTGAGGTAGTGGAGTTACTGGTTTACAAACATATTGTGACCTTTTGCACAAAATATGTTCTAATTCAATCATGGATATTCTAATTCAATCACGTATAAGCTACTTTTGCATCTTACTTGTTTTGAAGTATTCCAGTCTCTTTTCTGGCCTTCGGTCTAGAGGGAGGGAAAGCACCTTCAGGCATCTGCCACACTCGATGTTGACTTCATTCAACACTTTGCTGTTGGAAAGACTGGCTCCCATAGCTGCAACAGATAAAAGGGCTTTTCTTACAAGCTGCCAGGCAAATTGAGACAATGTGGCAAAACATTATAACATGAAAAAAAATCCCACATGTGGATTTTATCTCATGTCCAAAAACAGTAACTTGCCGAAGATTTTTTTAAAATTTGTATTCTTTGAGTTTGAATGAATCAATGAGAGCAGGAGAGAAAGAGTACATGCACTGGCAAGTCGAAGGGAAACCATTCCATAGTGCCTCATAACAAGCACACCAAGCACATAGTTTATTTACTGTGACCTTGGACTGTAGTGCCTCATAACAAGCACACCAACCACATAGTTTATTTACTGTGACCTTGGACTGTAGTGCCTCATAACAAGCACACCAACCACATAGTTTATTTACTGTGACCTTGGACTGTAGGACTTTGTTATTTGAAACAACTCTAAAAGGCTTAGTCCTTATATACAACCTCGTCTTGTGCCTGTGTCGGAATAATATAGATATTTGTTTTCATTTTGGACTTACACAAAACTATTGCTACAACAAAAACGCACCTTGCATGCTATCAAGCTGTTTCATCTCCTCCTTCGTACGAACAAACAGTTCTCCTCGACGGAGCTTGGTCACTGGCGTGTCATCGTTACCTCTGGCCCTTTTCCGGCTGGAGGCTGGTTTCTGAACAATATTTTCTGTTCTCGTGGAACTATCTGCCTCCACCCTGACCACTGGGACGCTAGTGGTGAAGGCCGTCAGCCTTTTGCAAACAAACACTGAAATGAAAAATAAAACCAAAAAAAGTTGTTCAAATCCAATATACCTCAGCACTGATGATCACTGATCAGCACTGGGTAAGTACAAATACCGGTATCAACCTTTGCTGATATACCTAAGATCACCTAATAATTATTTCTTCATTTGTGCTTCCAAGATCAACACCTGTTTTTAAAAGTTATAAATAAGAATCAATAAGGGTCCCTTGAAGCTTATTCAATATTTTTGGTGTCGTGGCTTGCAAAGACAGAAATACAAGTGTCTAAACTAAGCGAAAGTGAAGCTGGGGGTTTGTTTTTAGTTTCTCAACCACCTAACTTCCTTTCCCCAGCCCATGCCCCCACACTCACTATTTTTTTAAATTATTATTATTATTATTATTATTATTATTGTTATTATTATTATTATTATTATTAAACACAATAAGGTAAAGCAGTTTTCCTATGTGTTACATTTCCACCAAAGAAAACATTTAGTTGAAGCAGTATAATAAATGTCATAAATTGTGCATTTCATGTATTTTGACAACATATAAAACAATTCAGAATGATTCTGGCAAGGGTGGGAAGGGGGGAGTAGGGTGAGGGGGGGGGGGGGTTGTGGTTCTATAAATACATGTGCTTACCTTGCAGTGCACATGAAGCCAAAGACTCTTTTTCAAGGTCAAAGGTGTCTTGGTTATTTACGCAGTATGACCGCGTTCCTTGGCTGTCCTTGGCAATCCTGCTCAGTTTTATGTTTATGTCCTTCCCCAGTCCCTTTTGCATCGCCTCTTCTCGAATATTGGCCTTTTTGACGATCGCTTCCAAAAACAGCGAGTATCTGCAAAATCAAAATTACAGTTAATTGACTTTCTATCTATGACTAGGCAACAACAACAAAAACAGTCTGTTTAGGGTAAACCGACAGACTCTACGTTTTTGCAACAGACTCTAAAACTATTTTTTTTCAATTTAATAAAAAAAATCGTTTTTCACATTGTTTCTGAAAAGTTTTAGCCAAAACGAAAACAAAAACAACTTGCAAAGCAATATTAACAAATTAATTCAAAATGACAGCTAAAATTCGAAACACCAAATATATGTTTTGTGACAGCTACAAGAGGTCCAAGAGGGTCACAAGAATTAAAAAAATTCCAAAAGAAAACCACCACATATGTAATTTACTCAAATGTGCCCCTCAACTTTTACAAAAAGCCGGATATGACGTCATCAAAGACATTTATCCAAAAAATGAAAAAAAAAGTCTGGGGATTTCATACCCAGGAACTCTCATGTAAAATTTCACAAAGATCGGTCCAGTAGTTTACTCTGAATCGCTCTATACACACACACACACACACACACACACACACACACACACACACACACACACACACACACACACACACACACACACACACACACACACATAGATCCACATACACCACGACCCTCGTCTCGATTCCCCCTCTATGTTAAAACATTTAGTCAAAACTTGACTAAATGTAAAAAGAAGATGACGAAGATGTGTGCATGGCCTTGAAAAACAAAATCCCCAACGAACATGACTTTGATCGACTTTGACATGAGGATCAAGTGACCCAAACTGGCACGTCTCCCCGCCATTGTTCCTGAATTTAACCCATTGTTGATAAGTGTACAGGCGCTAAAATAAGCCCAAGCTTAATGCAAAGAAGCGACAATTAGAATCTATGCCAAGCGTGTCCACGTTGCTGGGATGAAAAACACATTTCTGTCATTTCTAATTTCGGTTTGTCTACACGCAGACTCGATCAGACTCGAGCCAGTCGAGGCTGAGCGAGTGACGACAGTGACAGCCGGACGTGGCAATGGTCTCAATCAAGCTCAAAGATCTTAAACAAATTTTAAGATCTTTGCCTACATTCAGAACAGTCATAGAGCAACATAAATCAACATACCTTGACATTTCGTCTTCGGACAGACGGACCCGCAGCCTAACCTTTCCACCAAGAAAGGCATTCTCGCCGCCTGCTTTGGTCTGGCTTGAATCAACAAAATATAATAGAAGTTCTACGACAGTGCCGCTGCACGCCATTTTTGATCTTCGAATTCGAATTTAACTTTTGCACGAAGCCCTTCCATTGGATGAAGTTTTGTAGACTTTTGCAATTCGTCTTCTGATTGGATCCTTTTTTATGTGGATTGGTTCTTTTATTAAAGGGAAGCAATCGCTGTCAAAATCATATTTCTGAATGTGTTGTTGCTTCCCTTCAGTCGGGGTTGGCTCCTTGACGACTGATAGATGATCATTGAGTGATACAGCTGTGAAAAATGTACGTTGAAAATAAAATGCTTTGCAATAATGCCCATCACGATCACGAAAACAAATGACGATCACGATCACGAGACTTGATTTTTTTGTCATCACGGATCACGGGCAAAGTCCAATCACGATCACAGAAATGGAAAATTCGGCAATCACGGTCACGGAAAGGTCAAAAAACGCCAATCACGATCACGGTTTTAAACCCTTTGGGGCCCTCCGAGTTGTTGGCCTTTAAGTCAACACCCGTGGTTTGTGGAATTCTGTTTGTGATGGGGTCTGGTGGTTTCCGATTGTCAGTATGTTCCTGGAAACCTTCGGGTTTGCATAACAGTTTTTATAGGGCTAAGAAATTAGCCCTAATATTTTCAAACCTGTTTGATTGCACTTCGCTTCCCGAGGTGATCGTAGTGTTTCGGCACACGGTTACATCTGGCGCTTGCGAGCAGGAATGGGACTCGGCATGATATGTTCAGGTAATGGCATAATATGACCACTGAACATTTTCGTGCTGTTCCCATTCTGCGAACTTGGGATGGACAGTGGTCCCCCGGTTCGGAACTTCGGGACGAAGTTCATTTCAAACGGGGGCGATTGTGACAGGGGAGGCTACCGCTCCTTTCACAGCAGACTCTGCACCCGAGTTGTTGGCCTTTAAGTCAACACCCGTGGTTTGTGGAAATCTGTTTGTGATGGGGTCTGGTGGTTTCCGATTGTCAGTATGTTCATGGAAACCTTCGGGTTTGCATAACAGTTTTTATAGGGCTAAGAAATTAGCCCTAACATTTTCAAACCTGTTTGATTGCACTTCGCTTCCCGAGGTGATCGTAGTGTTTCGGCACACGGTTACAGATGAAATAAGTTCATGACAGACAGCTTATTTTTCTTGAATAAAGCTTTGTATGTAATTCAGTCGCTGTGGGGGTCTCACGGGTCTCCCGTACCTGGTGGTGTTGGGTCCAATCCAGGTCCCTGGGCTGCGGCTTGTGGCTTGGGTTCCTCTTGTTGGACCACCTCAGGCATGAACGTCTTGTTCTGACTTGGCTGTTTTCGGATGAAACGCAGGTTGCGACGGTACATGCGGCCATCGTCAGTTCGCACGTGGTACGAACGTGGCGTCTTGGCGGGTGCGGTGACTCGGGCCGGTCTCCAGTTGTCATCTGGGGTCAGCTAAACGAAGACTTCATCTCCAGTCTTTAGCGAGGGAAGCGGTCGGTTGGAACGATCGTAGTATTTCGTTTGGCCTGCCTGGCGCTGCTGACGTCGGGCCGTGACGACCTGCGGGTTAATGGTCTTGGGCTGCAGCTGGCTCGCGGTCGCTGGCAGGACGGACCGGAGCTGACGACCCATCAATAGCTGGGCCGGTGACGCTAGGCCGTCTACTGGTGTGTTGCGGTACTCGAGGATGCATAGCAGAGCGGAACTCTTGCTGGCTTTGGCCTTGTCCATGATGTTTTTTACTCTCTGTACTGTCTTTTCGCCCAGGCCATTGGACTGGGACTAGAGGTAACGTGGTTAAAGTCCCAGGTAGCGGCAAACTGGGCGAAGTCATCGGACGCGAACTGGGGGCCGTTGTCGCTGACCAAGGTTTCTGGGATCCCGTGTCTGCTGAAGTGTGTCGACAGTTTTCTGATGAGTGCAGCTGACGTGGTGTTGGCCCTCTCGTCGATCTCAAAGTAGCGGCTGTAGAAATCTACTGTGACCAGATAGTCCTTGCTGTTCCAGGTTAAGAGGTCTGAAGCCAGCTTTTGCCAGGGTCGTGTGGGAATGTCGTGAGGTAGCATCGGCTCTTTGCAGTTGCTGTTTTGCCTCTCGTTGCAGACGGTGCAGTTGGCGACGGTGTGTTGTATGTCGGCCGCCATTCTCGGCCAGAAGAGTATTTGCCGCGCTCGTTGGAGGCATTTTTCTACCCCGAGGTGGCTAGAGTGTATCTTTGTCAGCATTTGGGGACGCAGTGCAGTAGGAACGAATATCCTTTCTCCTTTTAGGATCATGCCGTCGATGACGGACAGTTCGTCTCGAAAGCTCCATACGTCTAGGGCGTGCTTGTGGCATTGTTGACGCGTGTCTGGCCAGCCATTGTGGATGTAGGACTTCACGGTGACGAGACTCTGGTCTTCTGCCGTGGCTTTCTTGATGCGGGCCATCCTTTCGTCGCTGACCGGGAGGTTCTTCACGATGCAGTGTATCTGTGCGTCAAGGTCTTCCGTGACGTCATCGGGTTCGGCTGGCAGGAATTTCCTGGAGAGCGTGTCGGCGACTGGGATCTGTTTCCCTGGCACGTGGATGACCTTGATGCTGTACTTCTGCAATCTCAAGAGCATTCTTTGGTATACTTTGCAGTCTGATGCAAGCGGTTTCTTCATGATTGTCTCTAGCGGTTTATGATCGGACTGTACGAGGATCTCTTGCCCGTATATGTACTGATAGAAACGCTCGCAACCAAAGACGATGGCGTATAGCTCCTTTTCTATTTGGGCGTAGTTGACTTCGGTCTTGTTAAGGGATTTGGAGGCATAGGCGATGGGCTTGTGGTCTTGAAAAATCGCCGCTCCCAGGCCGTACTTGCTGGCGTCGACTTGCAGGACAATCTTCTTGGTTGGGTCGTACAGCGCGAGTGCTGGTTGGCTTGCCAAAATGGATTTTATCTTGTCCCAGGCTGCTTGTTGGTGGCAGTCCCATACGAAATCGCTGTCTTCTTTCAGCATGTCTCTGAGTGGCTTCATAGTATCGGCAAGGTGCGGTGCGAACTTGGCCAAGTAGGTCACCATGCCCAGCAGCGTCTCCAGTTCTTTCTTGTCTACTGGCGGTTTCATGTTGACTATGGCCGTTACCTTTGCTGGGTCTGGCTTGACACCTTCTGATGAGATGACGTGGCCGAAATATTCGATTTCTTGCATGCAGATAGTCAGTTTATCGGGATTGAGCTTCATGTGTTTTTCTGTAGCTCTGTCCAGTGCCGCCTTGAGGGTCTTGTCGTGTTCTTCTTTTGTTCGCCCGGCGATGAGAATGTCGTCGACCAGCCCCACGAGTCCTGGGATGTTTTCGAACGTCTCGTCGATCTTGCGCTGGAATTCGTCTTGGGAGCTGACCAAACCGAACGGAACGCGCAAAAATCGGTATCTGCCGAAGGGCGAGTTGAAGGTGGTAAGGTATGATGACTCGGCCGAGAGGGACATCTGCCAGTATCCTGCTTTTGCGTCCAATTTGCTGAAATATTTGGCGCCGGGGATTTTGGCGAGAGCGTCTTCAAGCGTCGGCATTGCGTAGTGTGGTCTCTTCACGGCCTGATTGAGGTCTTTTGGGTCCAGGCAGATGCGCAGTTTCCCGTTAGGCTTTTCGACGACTACGAGAGAGTTGACCCAGTCTGTAGGTTGGGTGACTTTGGCAAGCACTCCAGCTGCTTCCATGGCGTCGATCTCTTCTTTCAGACGATCTCGTAGTGCGTGAGGTATGCGCCTGGGGGGATGTACCACGGGGGTGGCGTTTTCGTGCAGGTGGATAGTGACTTCTCCGTCCAGGTTGCCCAGGCCATCGTTGAAAAGGTGACTTTAATCTTTGAAGATATTCCTATACATAACAGAGCGAGAAGTAATCACGAACTCCACGTGATTACTTCTCGCTCTATGTATAGGAATATTCTCGCTCATCAATGTCGACTGGTGTTCACAATGTTACACCATTATTGGCCCTGCACGCAACGTCACGAATTTTGGGCATAACACCCTGAATTAATATGAATATTTGTAAAGTTCTTTTGGAAACGTTACGTAACTTTACCTGTATTGCCTATATGCACAAAACGTTATGGTGATCTGTATTCACCTATTTGTCATGTTTTCTGGAAATTTGAAACGTTTTCATTGAGACATTTAGGATATATTGAACTTTCAGTGGAGGACCCCTAAAAAATGACCGCAAAACGTGCTCTTTTGGGCCTTTCAAACTGTTAACCCCTACCTTATTTGAAAACAGATTGTATCAAGACTAATCAAGTTAGGTGCACCAATGAAACTGTTTGTGAATGGAAATTGAATGGCATTTCCATCGATATGCAGAATTGTATTTTATCTGCAAATCCTGAATTTGTACAGATATTAGAACACGGGACTAGGGTTTTTGTCAGGTCGATTTTGGGGGTACCCTGACTTCGGCGGCGGTCACGTGATACCTAATACAGAAATCTTTAATCCAAAAAGTGTGCAAGGTTGCCAAGTGAAGGGCCCTTAATGGCATATATATACAGTTTGAATAAAATGACACGAGAATGAATGTTTTAGTTGGGGTACGAAAATGGGTGCAATAATTTATTTGCTCAGTTTAGTATACCTGTGGTTTTTGTCAATCGTTCGGAAGTGAACGTTCTTTTGAACATTATTTTCATTATTATAAAGCTAGAACAGCATTTAATTGTGTGTTTGTGTGTGTGTGTGTGTGTGTGTGTGTGTGTGTGTTTTGTGTGTGTGTGTGTGTGTGGGGGGGTCGTATGTGTTGGAATCCTCTTTTTAAGACCTATAATACTCTGAAAAAATCAGATCTTTGAACAAGTCGCGTAAGGCGAAAATACAACATTTAGTCAAGTAGCTGTCGAACTCACAGAATGAAACGGAACGCAATGCAATTTTTCAGCAAGACCGTATACTCGTAGCATCGTCAGTCCACCGCTCATGGCAAAAGCAGTAAAATTGACAAGAAGAGCGGGGTAGTAGTTGCGCTGAGAAGGATAGCACGCTTTTCTGTACCTCTCTTCGTTTTAACTTTCTGAGCGTGTTTGTAATCCAAACATATCATATCTATATGTTTTTGGAATCACGAACTGACAAGGAATAAGATGAAAGTGTTTTTAAATTGATTTCGAAAATTTTATTTTGATAATAATTTTTATATTTTTAATTTTCAGAGCTTGTTTTTAATCCAAATATAACATATTTATATGTTTTTGGAATCAGAAAATGATGGAGAATAAGATGAACGTAAATTTGAATCGTTTTATAATTTTTAATTTTTTTTTACAATTTTCAGATTTTTAATGACCAAAGTCATTAATTAATTTTTAAGCCACGAAGCTGAAATGCAATACCGAAGTCTGGGCTTCGTCGAAGATTACTTGACGAAAATTTCAACCAATTTAGTTGAAAAATGAGAGCGTGACAGTGCCGCCTCAACTTTCACGAAAAGCCGGATATGACGTCATCAAAGACATTTATAAAAAAAATAAAAAAAAAACCGTTTGGGGATATCAATCCCAGGAACACTCATGTAAAATTTCATAAAGATCGGTCCAGTAGTTTGGTCTGAATCGCTCTACACACACGCACGCACGCACACACACACACACACACACACACACACACACACACACACACACACACACACACACACACACACACACACACACACACACTCACACACATACACCACGACCCTCGTTTCGATTCCCCCTCTATGTTAAACATTTAGTCAAAACTTGACTAAATGTAAAAAAAGGAATCTTAAAATGGGGTAAACTTACACAGGTTATAACGGAATATCTGACAAAACAGGGTTTTGAAGAAATTGAGGGTCTTACCGGGGTTTAGGGGTCTACCAATACGCCACTGCGCCCGTCACTAATTAACTATTTTTAAAGCTTCCTTGCTGAAATGCAATTCCAAAGTCTTGACTGAGTCAAAGATTCTTTGACCAAAATTTCAATCAATTTGGTTGATAAATGAGGGCGTGACAGTTCCGCCTCAAATACCAATAAAAAGCCGGATATGACGTCATAAGACATTTATTCCCCCAAAAGAAAAAAAATATGTATGGGGCTATCATACCCAGGAAATTTCATGTCCAGTGTCATAAAAATCGGTTTGATAGTTTTTTTTCTAAATCGCTCTACACATACACACACACATACACCACGACCATAGTCTTGATTCCCAGTATATGTTAAAACACTAAGTCAAAACTTTACTGAATGTAATTAAAGGATCATCAGCCCACAGAAAATGATTCGTACCCCCCCCCCCCCCCCCCCCTCCCAATGTTCTTTTCAATTGCTGCTTGCCAAACGCTTTTAAGTTGTATTATTGCATTTTGTAAGTCTTTTCTGAACAATAGTACTTCGAAAATCGGCTGTGACCATAGTTTTGTTTTGTTTACTGAGCGTCATTTAAACCTATTTGGTATGTACTCTGGACACAGCATGAGTAAAATGGTATTTTCTTTTTCAGAGACAATCAAATTGGACTGTGAAACCTTTGACTCTGTTGAGGAGGTTGACAGCCCTGACTTTAGTTGTAAATCTTTTAATCTAGGCGCCCCTTATTACTTTGTAGAATCGGTGACCTGGAAACTGGTCACCAAAGCAGGGGTCACTCGTGTTCTTGGCTCCTGTCGGTTTGCAAATTGTTCTTCTCCCTACAACGCCTCAACGTTGACTGTGTATAAGGAGCCCTTTTACAGACCGTACTATGTAAGGTTCCCAAATATAGGTCCTGAGTGGTCCGGAGAGTTGACGTGCGAGGTGGCACTATCAGACGGTACTGTGGACTCTGAAACCTGTGAACTCAACGTTGTTCGTGAGTATTGTTGTCTTTGTGTAGATCAGAAGGTGACGCATGTCAGTGATGTGCATGTTAATACAATCTGTGAATTTTCGGTTGCAGTTAAGTTTTATCTTTGACAGGCAAAAGGGAAGATTCCGCAGCTCGGTAGGCAGCTTGCTGTCTTTGTAACTATTCGTTGCTATTGGTTTAAATAAGATTTTTTGCAATGTTTATCCTGACATAAACATGATATGGCTATTAGTACGCGTTGCTGTAAAGTATGCGTTCGAACCCAGGTACGTTGGAATTGTCTTCATTTCCCAGGGTCAACGGTCAGTGTAGATTCCAAGCAGACGTAATCGTCGCACCATCGTGTGCAATTGCGTGGATACAGATTGATGCGTATAACTAATTCCGAGTTTCCAGGGAATCTTGGGACTTGGGAACACAGAGACAAATAGGGGTAATTACTTTGTGAGTAGCCTTTTCTCAGACAAATTAATACGCCTCTGACTGCGCACCCTTACATTTTCAGCCTGTGTTTGTTTTCATTAGAATTGCTTTTGATGCTCTGAAATACCCTTCAGCTAAAAGTCGTGAGATAACATTTTTTATATCATTTCTTGAATGTAAGCAGATAACCGAGTGCAAGAAGCACAACAATCACCTTTCGAGGTAAAGCCATTCAAATAGTCTTGAAATGTTAGAGCTAATTTCTTAGCCCTATGACAAATGTTATGGTTACACAAAGGCAACCAAAAGCATACAAAGAGACATCAGCCGCCAGACCTCATCACAAACAGAACTCTGCAATGCACAGGTGTCAGCGGCGTTGAAGAAAACGTCAAGCTATAATTAAATATGAAAATAAGATAACACACAATTTTGTATGCTACAGCCAAAAACGTCAAAGATGTACATGAGCGCGAATTAAAAAGAAGAATGCAGCATTTGGAGAACAAAATAAAATTTAAGAGAAGACAAGAATAGACATTGTTGGACAGTGAAAAAGGAGATTTAATGAGAATTAGAGAATATAAAATGAAACCTAGGTGTTCTTTTAAGATCTAGAGCCAGAGCCGAGGGTGAACAAATAACAGAATATTTGTGATGTCATGAGAAACGCAGTTATGTGAATAAAAGATTAAATAATTTGATTTTAGACAATGGTAAGGAGTTAAATAATAATACGAGAATTCATAACGCGCACATATCTCACCACAAGGCGACTCAAGGCGCACTCATACACAATCGTTCGCATTACAGCTCAATCATACTCATATACACTCTCACACGGCATTAATAGGTAACAAGCGCCTTGAGTCGCCTTGTGTGGTGAGATATGTGCGCGATATAAATACTTGTAAATAAATAAATAAATAAATAAATACACTTACGCATAAATTGCATGAATATGACAAGGCAACAATAATGAGACAGATATAATTAAAGAAGTAAAACGTTTTTATTGGATTGGATTGGATTGGATTGGATTGGATAAGATGTACAGTCCAGTGAGGTTACCCTCATGGAAATTCGGGCTGCTTTCTCCCCGGGGAAAGCGAGCTGCCATACATACGGCGCTACCCATATTTTTTTCCCTGCATGCGTGTATTCATGTTTCCTGAGACTTAATGCCGTGTGAGATGGATTTTTTTTTAAACTTTATTCCAAGTCACACGGGTATTTGGTGGACATTTTTATCTATGCCAATGCAATTTTGCCAGGAAAGACCCTTTTGTCAATCGTGGGATCTTTAACGTGCACACCCCAATGCAGTGTACACGAAGGGAGCTCGGTTTTTCGTCTCATCCGAAAGACTAGCACTTGAACCCACCACCTAGGTTATGAAAGGGGGGAGAAAAGTGCGGCCTGACCCAGGCCTGAACACGCAACCTCTCGCTTCCGAGCGCAAGTGCGTTACCACTCGGCCACCCAGTCCCTTATGAAAAGTTATATGCAGAAAGAACCTTACAGGATTGTAAAATATCGAATATGATGGATGACATGCCAGTACTGACACCACAAGAATGAGATTCACTAGAAGGTGAGATATTATTGGAAGAAGCGGCACATGTTTTGAAACATATGAGTAAAAATAAGTCCAGGTTCAGATGGAAACAGTTAGGTGATTTTATAGTGAGGTCTTTAAATGAAGTATTCAGATTTACGGAACTTTCAGCAACACAACAGGAAGGTGTTATTATATGTATACCAAAAAGGGATACAGACAAACATTTATCAAAACATTAGAGACCCATTTCACTCATCAATGCTATTTACAAAAAAGGTTCGTCTTGTATTGCAAACAGATGGAAAAATTTTCTTTCCACCTTAAGTAATGAAGATCAAACTGGTTTTGTGAAGAACTGATTTATTGGAGATATACGTTTGATTTACGATTTGATTTGTTATGCAAAGGAAGAAAATATATCTGGGTTACTTTTGTGTCGAGACATCATTTAACACAAATTTACACATATGCACGCAACATCCATCTACATTGCGCACACTCTTAGACTTAACCCTTGTAGTAACAGTTCCAACATTTATTGAACTGATATATGTATCCACACACCAACAAACTCCCCTGACTGGGGTTCAACATTCCACTAGCAACAAACATGCTGCTGCACATTCACTTTCAAGAAAAAAACCTGACCAGGGTAACAATGTCTAAACAACCAAACATTCAGCTGTTCTTTTTACCTGGAGAAAAATTCCTCTGACACAGATACAGAGGTTCAAAAACAAAACATATTGCTGTTCTGTCAAATCAATACTTTTGGCGTAATTGGGCGCAGAGTGGGGAGATAGCCATAGCCACAGACAGTAACTATACAATTTTTTCAAATCATGTTTTAGAAATGCACCCCCTCCACTTCCCTGTATCCAATTGCCCTCAACTGTACCATAAAATCACCGGCACGGTTGGCCTAGTGGTAAGGCGTCCGCCCCGTGATCGGGAGGTCGTGGGTTCGAACCCCGGCCGGGTCATACCTAAGACTTTAAAATTAGCAATCTAGTGGCTGCTCCGCCTGGCGTCTGGCATTATGGGGTTAGTGCTAGGACTGGTTGGTCCGGTGTCAGAATAATGTGACTGAGTGAAGCACGAAGCCTGTGCTGCGACTTCTGTCTTGTGTGTGGCGCACGTTATATGTCAAAGCAGCACCGCCCTGATATGGCCCTTCGTGGTCGGCTGGGAGTTAAGCAAACAAACAAACAAACAAACCAGAAAGTCGGCAGGCCCCAGGCTTTCCAGCTCTTTTTTGCCCATTACGTACCATACTTGCAGCAGTAATCTGGGGGTGTACACCAGCCAAGTTACTCTGTTTTGCACACCAACCCCTGGCTCTCACAGTGAGAAAGGCTAGCAATTGATACAGGTGGGTTGATGGTGCAGCAACAGGACCCTCCTCCACTGAACCAGACCACAACAACATGGCCTTTTCAAAAGGGTTCAATCCTGGGAGGATCCTGCCTAAACCTTGCTGTGTAACATGAGATCTGTAGCACTGAAGAAATATCCACTCTTTTTTGTGCTCAGTGTCGTTGGAATGTTTTGCCTTCAAATTGTGAATTGACGCTGCTACTGCTGAGTTCCATGACAAAACAATTTTGAAATTATATTCATGTCTTCCATGCCATTCACCTTTTTTTCACGGGAGTACTGTATTGTAGGCAGTAAGTCTCACCGACTAGTATACAGAGCTTATTCTAGACTTTACACCTCGCTAATTACCTGTAGCTTCGACGTCACGTGTGAAGTCATCGTTGCAGGTGCAATATTCAAACAATATTTCCCAAGCTCAATCTACATTCAGTAACTACATGGCATAAATTGTACTTCTTTATTCTATGTAAATCATGTTAACCAGAGAATTTTGTATAACACACTAAATTCTGTTTTTCCTCAAGTAAAACGTAAAACCGCCCAAAACGGTATGCACCCGATTTTTTCAGTGAATCTTTCTTTCTTTCTTTCTTTATTTGGTGTTTAACGTCGTTTTCAACCACGAAGGTTATATCGCGACGGTATCAGTGAATATTCAATAAATATGGCGGACATTGTCAATCACAGATACATTCTATCTTCTTATTTTATATTGACGGGCATATTGGAGGTTCAAATGCAACTTTAATGAAAACCAGTACTGCCTGAAAATGTAAGGATACGAAATTATAGGCGTTATTTGTCTCAATAAGACTCATCACAAAGTAATCGTCTCGCGCATAAAGTTCTTCACAGGTATCGTTATATCTTGTGCACCTATGCTTAAAGTGTAACTAAACAAGCAAAAAGGAAAAACATCGTTCAGCAACCTTTACACTTTGATATGAAGAAGGGCCTCATATACTATCGAACTACGAAAAAAAAAATTTTTTCTCTCACTCTGACACTGTTTGACGGACATGTGAAGTGCGCGCCAGGAACGACAATCTTCTTAGTTTCCCTGATTAATGCCCTTAATTTTTGGTTCTGGTACTTTCAGTTCCGGCTGTTGTCATCAATCTACCAAAATAAAAGATCAAACGGAGTTTTCGATTTTTATTTCATGGTTCAGAAAAATATTGCTTATTTTCTGAAGTCAACCGTTTTAGCGAATCTTTCTTTGATTCTTAAAAGTCATTTCAGATTTTTGAAAAATAGTTAACGGTTAGTAATTACCAATATATCGTAAACAAACATATCGATAGGTTTTGGTAAGAAGACACAAGTGCGATGAATGTGGTACCAGTATTTTTGTGGTAAGTAAGAATGCATTTCTTTGCTGTAAGCACATTTACAATGCACATTTAATCTGTTTAGCAACATAAACGAAAGCATGGTACAGTGCCGCTTGTTTGTGGTCTATCTTTTCGAGGCAGATGCGTAACAATTAGGGTCTCAGTTGGAAAAAGCTGCTCGGAACCAGAGCAGATTTGGCTTGGGTTCTTTGAGTGTGAATGATCGACGAGTGGCTTGACATTTTTAACGAATCATTACTGTAGCCTACTTGAAACCATCATCTGTTTCTGAATTTGTCATCAGTTATGATTGAGCAGTCTCATAGGAATCGTCCATAAAATGTTAAACCGAAAAAGGGCAGACGATTCTGAATCACACAGGCTGCTGTACAAAATCAGATCTAAAACGATATTTTGAACTGCGACGTCTGCGTAAATGCCCTGTAACAAAATACCTTGTCCTGGTCATGTGTATACACATCAGCTTCTATTGGGAAGATCAGTATTTTATATTAATCACAAATACAAGATTAGAAATAGTTCTGAAGATCGCCTTTGATTTCAGTTTCAGCGGCAAACTAGCAGATCTGTCCAAACCGGCATCGTTTCATGGTAACTTGAATAATCCCAAATAGATCTGAGTGGGGGTAAGTTTTATAGTATTTCAATTTTTTACGGCAGTTTTATTTAAAGATAGTGTAGTGGATGTCTCTGGTGAAGACTACAGTTATATGAATTTTTTGTTGTAATATTAAAATGATTGTTCGTTATTTACACAATTGAATAATTTGTATTTATTTGTTTGCAGATGACGGCATACTGAGTGCTCCAAGAACATACGCCTGCTGGCATTTTGTCTTTTCTGAAGACGTCGAGGCAAGCAGAAGTCACGGTCCTGGCCACACACACACAATGACATGAACAAGAAATGATATTTTTTCATGGGCATATCCAGTATCAAACGCAACGATTAGAATTTAGAGAAGGTCATCGGTCACACACACACACACACACACACACACACTGGGCGGATCCGGAGGGGGGTTCCGGGGTTTCCGGACCACTTAGGAGCCGGTCTTTGTATTCTAAGTCACGATTTTGGAAAGAAGTTGGCTAATTAGTTTGCTCAGATTGCGCCAGATCGATCAATTGTCCTTGTTGTGATTCAAATTTTTCTTCTTAATATATTTACTTTTTTGGAAGGGGTATTGGCTGATTGATCCATTTTCCTTCTTTTTATCAACATTTGTCGGACCCCCCCCCCCCCCCCCCCCCCCCCCAAGGAGGTTGAACGCTTCGCGTCTTCAACTAAACGCTTCGCGTCGTCAAATTGTCCCTAAAAGAAATTTGGAAACTCCCCCTTAAAAATGATGTGATCCGCCCCTGCACACACACAAACACACACAAATAGAGAAGTAATAAATGGATACAGTTTTTCTTTATTTAAATTACAATCAGATGTGGTCGTAGAACAGGCACTGTAAACAAAACCTAGCATGATATACCACTTGTGTGATGTTTCGGTCAATATCTTTATTTTCATTTCAGAAATACATTGGCGTTTTGAATGTCAAGGGAAGTGATACAAATGCTGCAGCGGGCTATCAAGAACGCGAAGGCAAACAAGGTAAATACCTACTTCTGACATTAGTTTACTTATTAACTCTTTCTATGCTGGCCATTATCTCCCCAGTCTCTCCCCAGAAACTGGCCATTTGCATGGGTTTGCAAAAAAATTCTCAAAAATAAACAAAACAAGATGCAGCCTTCAAACTCATAGGTTTTATTGTGAATATATTGCTAAAACATATGCCAAAGTTTGGTTTCATTGTTGTGAAAAAAAATAATAATATGATGTCCAGAATTTATGGGTATATTTTACGCAATACGAAAAAGGGGGTATGTATTTTTACTTAGAAGCATTTTTTCTTATGAAGGCTCTGTTTGCAACAAAACTGTTTCTGTTTACTTGTATGAAGATTGTGCTAACACAAAAACGTAACAAATACCAACTGATTTTCCATTTGGTGGTCATGTAAGCATTGTGAACATGTCCGAAAAATCTGATCACACACCATGTGGTCGACATGCAGACCTGAACGGCCAGTGTATGGTGGCAGAGTTGGAAAATAGGAAAAGTCTTGATGCCAATCCTTCATCAAAAACCGAAGAAAATCGTCATTGTAATAAGTTTGCTTTATTCTAAATCAAACGACTAGGATAGATGACAGACACAACGACAAACACATTCAATTCTATGTAAAAAATACACAATGCGCACGTTAACAAGCTGGCCATAACAATGTGCCCATCGTGCATGAAGTGTGGCTTTGGTCGGATCAGTAGCCGTGCTTTGTCTGCGATGCTAAACATGAAATTTTGTTGAAGAGACGATTTAGCAATGTTGTTGTTGCTGCTGCTGCTGTCTGTTCTTGTCACGACATCTCGCCATATAACAGTTTTTTCCCTCCTGATTCTGAGAAGAAGCTGTTTAATTGTGATATCAGGCCTAGGAACCCCTGATTTTCACTTGGAGCATTCTCAAAGAAACTTAGCGTATGTTAAGAAAAATGAGTGTACTCCACACTTTGTCTTTTGTTGTTCGTTGTCGTTGCATGTCTACCGTTCCACAGCCACCTACTATAAGTCATTAAGTGCAAGTGTTAAATGACGTATTTCCACAAAAGACTGCTTGCAGAGAATCATGTGATGCCAATAACAGGTAAGGACATGTGGTAATACATACTACGTTTTGGAACCAGGGAAAATGCAGCACAAATTATTTATCAACCAAATTGATTGACTTGTGCACCATGACAAAAGTTTTCTTTGATCCATGAAAGGTCTTTTGCCAGAAAAATTGCTCAGAACATCAAGTACCCTGCAAGTTGTCACACATTTACATTATTGAAATAAAAAGAAAACACACCAGTAACCAGGTTAGGTACGTTAATATCTATAATCAATATCTCAGCACGTTACTGCCTTCTTCGGGATGGTAAGCTGAACATTATTGAACAAAATAATCGGTTTAGATTGTATACTTTGATTCCTGAACGAAGAAGCAGAGGTACTGCATACAACTAGGACTGTAATATCAGCTTTTGCCTGAAACACACACACATACACTTATAAAATTAATGCAATGTCATTGTATGAAGCCAGAACAATCACTAACTTACATAGTTGGTCACACAATTACCCATCACTGAACAATAAATCGAAGTCGGGTGGATTCAATGACTAAAGCAGTAAAGGCTTTGAAAAAACCCTCATCACAAAACATCCCCCCCCCCCAAAAAAAAAAGAAAAAAAAAGAAAGAAATAAAACAGTTTGTGTATATATAGCGCAGTAAACACCATGCAGGTACAAGCAAAGATTTGACAGTGATTATCCTTGTTTTATATAGCACACATTTTCTAGTTTTAATCTCTCTCTCTCTCTCTCTCTCTCTCTCTCTCTCTCTCTCTCTCTCTCTCTCTCTCTCTCTCTCTCTCTCTCTCTCTCTCTCTTTCTCTGGAAAGTAATTTATTGACCTGTGGGTTATTTGCGTTTGTATACACATTGGTGATTCGTAAACTATGTTGAAAGAGATTGTCAAACAATATTATATGGGGTGTCTTAAAAAAAATGTATATCAACAAAATCTGTCATTATTATCAGGCACACGGTTTTAACAAAGCTATGTCACGGAATGCAACATAAGTGGCTTAAAAAGTCGTGTTTTTGTGTGTGCAGGATATTCGCTAGGACAGGACCTCAAGCTGAACCAGCACAACAGCGATGCATTCTTCCATGGCTTCCACAAAAGTCTTTCACCTATAGCGGGCATTGCATGCAGATAGTCCAAGGAGGGTTAGGGTTACCCTAACCCTCCTTTTTAAAAATTCTTTAGACCAATTATCCCTCTGTTCCCATGTTAAACATGGAATAATTCTGGACAAATGCGAGGACGTTAGCTTTTTTTTAATTTTATTTTTTTATCATTTTACTTATCATTAAAACTTGTTTAGATTTCGATTCGTAAACCATTTACAGTAATCCTTTGTTTTTTTAACATTCTTCATCTTACCACAAACACTTCGTTGTTTAGATTTATCATTAAATTTGTTACCATTATGCAGGAAAAATGTAGAATAAAACCAGGAGAGCTTTCGGTAGAAGATATTTCCTGTGTCAAAAGTTAATGCTTATTCTGATTGATGGGTGCTCCAAACTAAGTTATTTTGACTGCCTTATTCGAATTAATTTCCAAGACAGGGCTGAGAAGTGGAGAAGCTTAGGAGAGTATCGTAAAAATTGTCTGGGTGTTTATGCAAAACTTTCGAATATGTCAGATTTTACTTTAGAGATTATAAATACTGTTAACCGACAGAAATGCTATAACTTCTACACCAATTGACTGGATAACTTCATATTCAGCATACTTAAACTTGATTTTATGCATGTGCAGTTCACAAAGTGGCAAATTTGTAGGTTAAATTATCTAACTTTTGCATCATCAATGACACCAACGCTTTCGTGTCTGAGGATTGCCCTGAACCTAGCTGTAACTGCATGCTTTCTTCAGGTCATCGATAGCCTGGGGATTGAAGGGGATGTTTTTACATACTCAGACATTCAAAATAATCAAAAAGGTAAAAGCCTGAAGGGTTTAAATTAGGTAAAAATGGCTACCGCTCAATGTCAAAACTCATTCTGTTTAGTCGACCCCCGAATTTGAAGAACAAAATTAAAATTGCACAAAAGTCAGACCATTCAATTTACAAAATTGCCACTTACTGGAAAGGCAGAATATAAATTGAAGTTAATGAATACCATATATAAAATAATTGGTTCAACAGATGCAGAAGTAATTTGCATGGTTGTGGGTGTCCTTTTTAGGGGGGTCAACCCTGTAGAAGAGACGATTTTCTTTAATTATCAATCCGTAATATATTGTTTGTTATGCATACAAGATTAACATTGACAAATACTTCAAGACTCCTCATAGATCTTAAGAAATGTTGTGGTTTTTTTTTGTTACTGACTGATTCACTTTCTATTCACTTTACTCTACATAAGTCACGACAAGAAAAGCAAGGGAGGTAATTTCTTCGGAAGAGGTAATTCTCTCCCCTCAGAACGATTGTTGTAGTTTGTTTGATTTTGTTCCCTTCTAATAAGTATTATTTAAAATAGATCTTTACATCTTGATGTGAAAGGCGCAGTACCCCCCTCCCCCCAGGATGTTAAATTCTAGGTTGTGTCCATGTAAAATCCTGATCCTAGTCAAGATCCGAGTTGGTTTTTCATGCAACTGTGCCTCTTTATGCCACTCAATTAGACATACTTTGCAATCCATAATTGCACGAAACTAAGTACAGAAAATACGTTGTTGTCGTGTTTTTAATATTACATAATGAAATAAAAAATGTCACAACTGGTTTCGTGTTGGGCTTTCTCTCTCTGTCTGAATCTCATAATTACTTCCTTCTGAGGCCTGAAATGTGTTGCAGGCATTGTTCAGCTTACATTTATTGTTACAATTTTTGTGGATATGTTATTAAGTGTGTCTGTGTTTCTATCATTCGTTATCAGTGTGGTTAAAAAAAAAGCACACGTCAAAGTAATTTACCCTTCATCATTATCAAAACATGCAGATACAGGTAATAAATATTTGTGATACAGGGTGACCCAAAAAAAAGAGTACCCAAACAAAACGTCATAAATTGAACAAAAATAAAGCAATCTTCATAAAATTTATTTACACACACTTGCACAGAAAATGTTAGCGTTCTAGCTTGTCTTTCAGGAAAGTTATGCTCATTCTACAGAACATGCTCCAAATGGCCTCCGCGCCGATTCAGGCAAACTTGAACTCGCCGCGCAAAGTTATCAATCACCCGCACACACTCCTGTTGCGAGATTCCGCGAATGGTTGTTGTGATGGCTCACTTGAGTTCTGCGATTGTCTGTGGGTTGTTCCTGAAGACGTTGTCTTTCAGGAACCCCCAAAGATAGAAATCTGGGGGATTTAAATCCGGGGGAGGCCATTTGGAGCATGTTCTGTAGAATGAGCATAACTTTCCTGAAAGACAAGCTAGAACGCTAACATTTTTTGTTGAAATCATGCAGAGGCTACTTGTGTGTGTAAATACATTTTATGAAGATTGCTTTATTTTTGTTCAATTTATGACGTTTTGTTTGGGTACTCTTTTTTTTTGGTCACCCTGCTTTAAACAAATACAATGTTTGTTTGTTGCGTCTTTTCTTTTTTTCAGAGCAAACACACATCGTATTTGTTCAAACGTGTATATTCTGCACTTTCTAATACCCTGCATGGATCTCCAAATCAAGAATAATGAAAAGTCGTCTAATAGCCCTGCAGCACTCACACGAACATGATAGAAGCTTGCATGCATGCACCCAGGCTCGCTGTCTTCGGCTAAAAGAGCTTACCGTTGGATCTTCGCTCAGACAAATGTAGCTGTCTTGTCCACTTGCTCCTGTCGCATAGATCTGCAATGTGCAACATCATCTTTGATTAATAAGTCTGAGGCACAGACAAACACACACGCGCGCACATTTGCGAGAGAATGCACGTCAGTCTATTCAATCAAACAGTATAAAAACATACCACAGACGTGGTGGTGGAAACTGGACATTCGCCGTATAACAAACTCAAGAGATTCATTTGTGTGTGTATGTTTAATCAAAAGTTCATCTTGGGCACATTCAGTCTGTATTGTAACAGGACCCATCCCGTAAAAACTTCGAACAGATCTATTAAATTCTGAAATCCTTGACAAGTTTTTTTTCCAATCATCTGTATCTGACCGAAGTAAAAAAAAATTTTTAAAAAAATCAGCCAGTACACGCATCTACCCCCTCACACGACAATACATATGTGGCGAAAAAAGGAATCGAGAGGGGGGGAACAAGGAATAAATTAGATCCAGAAATAATTCCACTTCATCATTCCAAAATTCAAGTGTGAAGTGATCGGATACTGTGGTAAAGATACGTGCTTAGTATCACAATTGAAAATACAAGCCCTAGGCTTTTAAATCAAGGAAACAATTAAAGTTAAGGAAAGATCAACAGAAATGTGGAGAACATGTAAAATATTGTACTTACAATCCGTTTCAGCATGCTCTTCGAATAATAATCTCCCAGTCAGCCTCGTGCTTACGACTTCGACAGGATGTTGCCTCTCACGCTGAGCCAGTACATTTGGAGTGAATTCAAAGGCCAGAGATGCAGTACAAGCACATTAGTTAGATCCAATTCATTTACATTGCTACCTTGCCCAATTTATGGCTATTTCTGTTGGTAACATCACACATGTGGCAAGCAGTGCTTGTTGCCGACTCTGCTGGGACAGGCAGCAGACGATTTTATTTAGGAACCAAATTCTGATTGGTTAAAACATAAAACCGGAACTCAAAGTACCACTTGTTCTTTGGAAGTATCAAATCAAGAACAGATAATCAGGTAAATCTGAAATGGGTTCAACACTTTTAAAAAATCGTAGTAAATCAGAAAACACAGTAAACGTTGGAAAAATCGTCCAGTATCGCTCTACAGGTCGGACAAAACATAAAGCAATTCAGTAAAGCTGACACTTCAAAATGTCTGTTTAGTTACACTTTAAAGTGTAACTAAACAGACATTTTGAAGTGTCAGCTTTACTGAATTGCTTTATGTTCTGTCCAAGTATAGACCTGTAGAAGCGATACTGGACGATTTTTCCAACGTTTATTGTGTTTTCTGATTTACTACGATTTTTTAAAAGTGTTGAACCCATTTCAGATTTACCTGATTATCTGTTCTTGATTTGATACTTCCAAAGAACAAGTGGTACTTTGAGTTCCGGTTTTATGTTTTAACCAATCAGAATTTGGTTCCTAAATAAAATCGTCTGCTGCCTGTCCCAGCAGAGTCGGCAACAAGCACTGCTTGCCACATGTGTGATGTTACCAACAGAAATAGCCATAAATTGGGCAAGGTAGCAATGTAAATGAATTGGATCTAACTAATGTGCTTGTACTGCATCTCTGGCCTTTGAATTCACTCCAAATGTACTGGCTCAGCGTGAGAGGCAACATCCTGTCGAAGTCCTAAGCACGAGGCTGACTGGGAGATTATTATTCGAAGAGCATGCTGAAACGGATTGTAAGTACAATATTTTACATGTTCTCGACATTTCTGTTGATCTTTCCTTAACTTTAATTGTTTCCTTGATTTAAAACCCAAGGGCTTGTATTTTCAGTTGTGATACTAAGCACGTATCTTTACCACAGTATCCGATCACTTCACACTTGAATTTTGGAATGATGAAGTGGAATTATTTCTGGATCTAATTTATTCCTTGTTCCCCCCCTCTCGATTCCTTTTTTCGCCATGCACATATGTATTGTCGTGTGAGGGGGTAGATGCGTGTACTGGCTGATTTTTTTTGATTTTTTACTTCGGTCAGATACAGATGATTGGAAAAAACCTTGTCAAGGATTACAGAATTTAATAGATCTGTTCGAAGTTTTTACGGGATGGGTCCTGTTACAATACAGACTGAATGTGCCCAAGATGAACTTTTGATTAAACATACACACACAAATGAATCTCTTGAGTTTGTTATACGGCGAATGTCCAGTTTCCACCACCACGTCTGTGGTATGTTTTTATACTGTTTGATTACTGACGTGCATTCTCTCGCAAATGTGCGCGCGTGTGTGTTTGTCTGTGCCTCAGACTTATTAATCAAAGATGATGTTGCACATTGCAGATCTATGCGACAGGAGCAAGTGGACAAGACAGCTACATTTGTCTGAGCGAAGATCCAACGGTAAGCTCTTTTAGCCGAAGACAGCGAGCCTGGGTGCATGCATGCAAGCCTCTATCATGTTCATGTGAGTGCTGCAGGGCTATTAGACGACTTTTCATTATTCTTGATTTGGAGATCCATGCAGGGTATTAGAAAGTGCAGACTATACACGTTTGAACAAATACGATGTGTGTTTGCTCTGAAAAAAATAAAAGACGCAACAAACAAACATTGTATTTGTTTAAAGTATCACAACTATTTATTACCTGTATCTGCATGTTTTGATAATGATGAAGGGCAAATTACTTTGACGTGTGCTTTTTTTTTAACCACACTGATAACGAATGATAGAAACACAGACACACTAATAACATATCCACAAAAATTGTAACAATAAATGTAAGCTGAACAATGCCTGCAACACATTTCAGGCCTCAGAAGGAAGTAATTATGAGATTCAGACAGAGAGAGAAAGCCCAACACGAAACCAGTTGTGACATTTTTTATTTCATTATGTAATATTAAAAACACGACAACAACGTATTTCCTGTACTTAGTTTCGTGCAATTATGGATTGCAAAGTATGTCTAATTGAGTGGCATAAACTGATAAAGAGGCACAGTTGCATGAAAAACCAACTCGGATCTTGACTAGGATCAGGATTTTACATGGACACAACCTAGAATTTAACATCCTGGGGGGAGGGGGGTACTGCGCCTTTCACATCAAGATGTAAAGATCTATTTTAAATAATACTTATTAGAAGGGAACAAAATCAAACAAACTACAACAATCGTTCTGAGGGGAGAGAATTACCTCTTCCGAAGAAATTACCTCCCTTGCTTTTCTTGTCGTGACTTATGTAGAGTAAAGTGAATAGAAAGTGAATCAGTAAGTAACAAAAACAAGAAGGGCAAAGCCCATACGACTCACATGCTTGACCTTCTGCTTTACACATTTTTCCTACCAAAATACATGTGACCTTGACCCAAGGTCAAGGTCATCCAAGGTCATGCAACACAAAGCTGTTAATTCAAGACATAGGAAGTACAATGGTGCTTATTGGCTCTTTCTACCATGAGATATGGTCACTTTTAGTGGTTCACTACCTTATTTTGGTCACATTTCATAAGGGTCAAAGTGACCTTGACCTTGATCATATGGGACCAAATGTGTCTCATGATGAAAGCATAACATGTGCCCCACATAATTTTTAAGTTTGAAACAGTTATCTTCCATAGTTCAGGGTCAAGGTCACTTCAAAATATGTATACAATCCAACTTTGAAGAGCTCCTGTGACCTTGACCTTGAAGCAAGGTAAACCAAACTGGAATCAAAAGATGGGGCTTACTTTGCCCTATATATCATATATAGGTGAGGTATTCAATCTCAAAAATTTCAGAGAAAATGGGGAAAATGGGAAAAATGGCTGTTTTTTAGACAACATTTATGGCCCCTGCAACCTTGACCTTGAAGCAAGGTCAAGATGCTATGTATGTTTTTTGGGACCTTGTCATCATACACCATCTTGCCAAATTTGGTACTGATAGACTGAATAGTGTCCAAGAAATATTCAACGTTAAAGTTTTCCGGACGGCCGGCCGGCCGGCCGGACGGACGGACGGACGGACGACTCGGGTGAGTACATAGACTCACTTTTGCTTCGCATGTGAGTCAAAAACCACAACATTTCTTAAGATCAATGAGGAGTCTTGAAGTATTTGTCAATCTTAATCTTGTATGCATAACAAACAATATATTACGGATTGATAATTAAAGAAAATCGTCTCTTCTACAGGGTTGACCCCCCTAAAAAGGACACCCACAACCATGCAAATTACTTCTGCATCTGTTGAACCAATTATTTTATATATGGTATTCATTAACTTCAGTTTATGTTCTGCCTTTACAGTAAGTGGCAATTTTGTAAATTGAATGGTCTGACTTTTGTGCAATTTTAATTTTTTTCTCCAAATTCGGGGGTCGACTAAACAGAACGAGTTTTGACATTGAGCGGTAGCCATTTTTACCTAATTTAAACCCTTCAGGCTTTTACCTTTTTGATTATTTTGAATGTCTGAGTATGTAAAAACATCCCCTTCAACCTCCAGGCTATCGATGACCTGAAGAAAGCATGCAGTTACAGCTAGGTTCAGGGCAATCCTCAGACACGAAAGCGATGCAAAAGTTAGATAATTTAACCTACAAATTTGCCACTTTGTGAACTGCATATGCATAAAATCAAGTTTAAGTATGCTGAATATGAAGTTATCCAGTCAATTGGTGTAGAAGTTATAGCATTTCTGTCAGTTAACAGTATTTAAAATCTCTAAAGTAAAATCTGACATATTCGAAAGTTTTGCATAAACACCCAGACAATTTTTACGATACTCTCCTAAGCTTCTCCACTTCTCAGCCCTGTCTTGGAAATGAATTCGAATAAGGCAGTCAAAATAACTTAGTTTGGAGCACCCATCAATCAGAATAAGCATTAACTTTTGACACAGGAAATATCTTCTACCGAAAGCTCTCCTGGTTTTATTCTACATTTTTCCTGCATAATGGTAACAAATTTAATGATAAATCTAAACAACAAAGTGACTGTGGTAAGATGAACAAAGTTAAAAAACAAAGGATTAATGTAAATGGTTTACGAATCGAAATCTAAACAAGTTTTAATGATAAGTACAATGATAAAAAAATAAAATTAAAAAAAGCTAACGTCCTCGCATTTGTCCAGAATTATTCCATGTTTAACATGGGAACAGAGGGATAATTGGTCTAAAGAATTTTTAAAAAGGAGGGTTAGGGTAACCCTAACCCTCTTTGGACTATCTGTATGCAATGCCCGCCATAGGTGAAAGACTTTTGTGGAAGCCATGGAAGAATGCATCGCTGCTGTGCTGGTTCAGCTTGAGGTCCTGTCCTAGCGAATATCCTGCACACACAAAAACACGATTTTTTAAGCCACTTATGTTGCATTCCGTGACATAGCTTTGTTAAAACCGTGTGCCTGATAATAATGACAGATTTTGTTGATATACATTTTTTTTAAGACACCCCATATAATATTGTTTGACAATCTCTTTCAACATAGTTTACGAATCACCAATGTGTATACAAACGCAAATAACCCACAGGTCAATAAATTACTTTCCAGAGAGAGAGAGAGAGAGAGAGAGAGAGAGAGAGAGAGAGAGAGAGAGAGAGAGAGAGAGAGGGAGATTAAAACTAGAAAATGTGTGCTATATAAAACAAGGATAATCACTGTCAAATCTTTGCTTGTACCTGCATGGTGTTTACTGCGCTATATACACAACCTGTTTTATTTCATTTATTTAAAAAAAAAAAAAAATTTGGGGGGGGGGGATGTTTTGTGATGAGGGTTTTTTCAAAGCCTTTACTGCTTTAGTCATTGAATCCACCCGACTTCGATTTATTGTTCAGTGATGGGTAATTGTGTGTCCAACTATGTAAGTTAGTGATTGTTCTGGCTTCATACAATGACATTGCATTAATTTTATAAGTGTATGTGTGTGTGTTTCAGGCAAAAGCTGATATTACAGTCCTAGTTGTATGCAGTACCTCTGCTTCTTCGTTCAGGAATCAAAGTATACAATCTAAACCGATTATTTTGTTCAATAATGTTCAGCTTACCATCCCGAAGAAGGCAGTAACGTGCCGAGATATTGATTATAGATATTAACGTACCTAACCTGGTTACTGGTGTGTTTTCTTTTCATTTCAATAATGTAAATGTGTGACAACTTGCAGAGTACTTGATGTTCAGAGCAATTTTTCTGGCAAAAGACCTTTTATGGATCAAAGAAAACTTTTGTCGTGGTGCACAAGTCAATCAATTTGGTTGATAAATAATTTGTGCTGCATTTTCCCTGGTTCCAAAACGTAGTATGTATTACCACATGTCCTTACCTGTCATTGGCATCACATGATTCTCTGCAAGCAGTCTTTTGTGGAAATACGTCATTTAACACTTGCACTTATAGTAGGTGGCTGTGGAACGGTAGACATGCAACGACAACGAACAACAAAAGACAAAGTGTGGAGTACACTCATTTTTCTTAACATACGCTAAGTTTCTTTGAGAATGCTCCAAGTGAAAATCAGGGGTTCCTAGGCCTGATATCACAATTAAACAGCTTCTTCTCAGAATCAGGAGGGAAAAATCTGTTATATGGCGAGATGTCGTGACAAGAACAGACAGCAGCAGCAGCAGCAACAACAACATTGCTAAATCGTCGCTTTAACAAAATTTCATGTTTAGCATCGCAGACAAAGCACGGCTACTGATCCGACCAAAGCCACACTTCATGCACGATGGGCACATTGTTATGGCCAGCTTGTTAACGTGCGCATTGTGTATGTTTTACATAGAATTGAATGTGTTTGTCGTTGTGTCTGTCATCTATCCTAGTCGTTTGATTTAGAATAAAGCAAACTTATTACAATGACGTTTTTGTTCCGTTTTTGATGAAGGATTGGCATCAAGACTTTTCCTATTTTCCAACTCTGCCACCATACACTGGCCGTTCAGGTCTGCATGTCGACCACATGGTGTGTGATCAGATTTTTCGGACATGTTCACAATGCTTACATGACCACCAAATGGAAAATCAGTTGGTATTTGTTATGTTTTTGTGTTAGCACAATCTTCATACAAGTAAACAAAAACAGTTTTGTTGCAAACAGAGCCTTCATAAGAAAAAATGCTTCTAAGTCAAAATACATACCCCCTTTTTCGTATTGCGTAAAATATACCCATCAATTCTGGACATCATATTTTTATTTTTTTTCACAACAATGAAACCAAACTTTGGCATATGTTTTAGCAATATATTCACAATAAAACCTATGAGTTTGAAGGCTGCATCTTGTTTTGTTTATTTTTTAGAATGTTTTTGCAAACCCATGCAAATGGCCAGTTTCTGGGGAGAGACTGGGGAGATAATGGCCAGTATAGAAAGAGTTAATAAGTAAACTAATGTCAGAAGTAGGTATTTACCTTGTTTGCCTTCGCGTTCTTGATAGCCCGCTGCAGCATTTGTATCACTTCCCTTGACATTCAAAACGCCAATGTATTTCTGAAAGTAAAATAAAGATATTGACCGAAACATCACACAAGTGGTATATCATGCTAGGTTTTGTTTACAGTGCCTGTTCTACGACCACATCTGATTGTAATTTAAATAAATTAATTTATTACTTCTCTATTTGTGTGTGTTTGTGTGTGTGCAGGGGCGGATCACATCATTTTTAAGGGGGAGTTTCCAAATTTCTTTTAGGGACAATTTGACGACGCGAAGCGTTTAGTTGAAGACGCGAAGCGTTCAACCTCCTTGGGGGGGGGGGGGGGGGGGGGGGGTGTCCGACAAATGTATGTTGATAAAAACAAGGAAAATGGATCAATCTGAGCAAAGAAACATCCCCTAATACACCTTCCAAAAAAGTAAATATATTAAAAAGAAAAATTTGAATCACAACAAGGACAATTGATCGATCTGGCGCAACCTGAGCAAACTAATTAGCCAACTTCTTTCCAAAATCGTCACTTAGAATACAAAGGCCGGCTCCTAAGTGGTCCGGAAACCCCGGAACCCCCCCTCCGGATCCGCCCAGTGTGTGTGTGTGTGTGTGTGTGTGTGTGTGTGTGTGACCGATGACCTTCTCTAAATTCTAATCGTTGCGTTTGCATGGTAATAAAGTTTTAATACTGGATATGCCCATGAAAAAATATCATTTCTTGTTCATGTCATTGTGTGTGTGTGGCCAGGACCGTGACTTCTGCTTGCCTCGACGTCTTCAGAAAAGACACAAAATGCCAGCAGGCGTATGTTCTTGGAGCACTCAGTATGCCGTAATCTGCAAACAAATAAATACAAATTATTCAACTGTGTAAATAAAGAACAATCATTTTAATATTACAACAAAAAATTCATATAACTGTAGTCTTCACCAGAGACATCCACTAGATCTACACTATCTTTAAATAAAACTGCCGTAAAAAATTGAAATACTATACAACTTACCCCCACTCAGATCTATTTGGGATTATTCAAGTTTCAACCATGAAACGATGCCGGTTTGGACAGATCTGCTAGTTTGCCGCTGAAACTGAAATCAAAGGCGATCTTCAGAACTATTTATAATCTTGTATTTGTGATTAATATAAAATACTGATCTTCCCAATAGAAGCTGATGTGTATACACATGACCAGGACAAAGTATTTTGTTACAGGGCATTTACGCAGACGTCGCAGTTCAAAATATCGTTTTAGATCTGATTTTGTACAGCAGCCTGTGTGATTCAGAATCGTCTGCCCTTTTTCGGTTTAACATTTTATGGACGATTCCTATGAGACTGCTCAATCATAACTGATCATGATGACAAATTCAGAAACAGATGATGGTTTGAAGTAGGCTACAGTAATGATTCGTTAAAAATGTCAAGCCACTCGTCGATCATTCACACTCAAAGAACCCAAGCCAAATCTGCTCTGGTTCCGAGCAGCTTTTTCCAACTGAGACCCTAATTGTTACGCATCTGCCGCGAAAAGATAGACCACAAACAAGCGGCACTGTACCATGCTTTCGTTTATGTTGCTAAACAGATTAAATGTGCATTGTAAATGTGCTTACAGCAAAGAAATGCATCCTTACTTACCACAAAAATACTGGTACCACATTCATCGCACTTGTGTCTTCTTACCAAAACCTATCGATATGTTTGTTTACGATATATTGGTAATTACTAACCGTTAACTATTTTTCAAAAATCTGAAATGACTTTTAAGAATCAAAGAAAGATTCGCTAAAACGGTTGACTTCAGAAAATAAGCAATATTTTTCTGAACCATGAAATAAAAATCGAAAACTCCGTTTGATCTTTTATTTTGGTAGATTGATGACAACAGCCGGAACTGAAAGTACCAGAACCAAAAATTAAGGGCATTAATCAGGTAAACTAAGAAGATTGTCGTTCCTGGCGCGCACTTCACATGTCCGTCAAACAGTGTCAGAGTGAGAGAAAATTTTTTTTTTTTTCGCAGTTCGACAGTATATGAGGCCCTTCTTCATATCAAAGTGTAAAGGTTGCTGAACGATGTTTTTCCTTTTTGCTTGTTTAGTTACACTTTAAAGCAGGTATTTTTCTATGTGTTAACGTACATTTTAGGTTCATTACACTCCACCCTTACCTGTCATAGTGCCTCTCAAAAAGCTTTCATTACATAACGTTGACTTACAAAATTAGGGGGTGTACTTCGAAAATGAACTCTCACACATGAGCAATCCCATCAGAGGTACCTGCAACTAAACGCCCGATGAATGCACTTTTCTCTGATATGTATTTGATTAGATTGTGGCTTACAAATGGTCTTTGAGAAGATTTGACAGTATCCAGAAAAGTGAAAATGACGTGACGTAACACAATTTCTTAAATGAAAGGCCTCCTGGTGCTCCTAAGTGTTGCACGCAAACAATCTTTTTACTTGCTGTTTAACACCTTCCATTTACTTGATAGTTCACTCAAAAATATTTACTCTGCTGCCTGCGGTTAAGCTGATGTTGCCGTTTTTTGAAACAGTGTTTTTTCTGTTGTGCATTTTTCAAAATATCGTAGCTACTTTGCCTTACAATTGCGTATAGCTGCTGCCACTTTTGGGTACTAAGAATGGTTGTTTCAGAGGCTATGTATGCATTTGTCTGTCAAATAAAACCAAATTTGCCCGGGAGTACCTCATGTGTATTAAACTCCTTGAAGGCACAGTAAGCCTCCCGTAAACCATCACAGATACGGTCAGGCTTTTACACACAGTACAAACACCCTTTCATTTAAACACTCACCGATTGAGAACATCCTAGGTGCCCTCCGTAAAGAGCGAACAATTGTCAAAGAATTTATTTTTGCGTGGTTTATCTTACCCCTGAGCCATCGTGAACCCGTGTGATCCAGTTTCCCTTTTTCACAATGTAGTCGTCAGTTAGTCATTTGAATGCGACTCGATGTGAGCTTATCTACAATAGCACGTTTTTATGCACGAAACAAACGGCTGTGGTTCACAAGAACTCTAGCGATGGCTTTTGGCTGTTGAGAGGAACGGCATTATGCATAAACCGTCGTCTGCTACGATCCTTGCGTGACCCTGCTTCCGGGCTTTTCTTTTTTCAAACTTTCACAACTTCGAATTGTACTGATCTTGTCTTGATGAAAAAAGAATTATTTTATGATTAAAGAATGTTTGTGTAACAAGCTGCCAATTTATCCCCGAGTACGCTAGTACTAGGGCTCAGCAGACTTTAATTGTCTGTCTGTCTGTGTGTGTGTGTGTGTGTGTGTGTGTGTGTGTGTGTGTGTGTGTCTGTCTGTCTGTCTGTCTGTCTACTGGGCGCAGTTCGTTCAAAAGTTGATACACTAACTTGATAATAGGTCCGATTGATCGTATTAAAACTGCATAATGTTACCTGGGACCTAAATGCGAAATAAACCACAAAAACGACTTGTCGGTGGGAGGAAAGCTTGTGGGAGGAAGTAGACATTCCGTAGTTTCCAAGTCTATGGATAAAGCTCGCGTAAGAAGATTACGTCACGGTCGAAAGTCTTTGACGTCAATTAACGCATCATGACGTCATGCCTCCCTGTAGTCTTTATTCTCTCGCGCGGTGTGTGTGTGTGTTCATTTTGTGCACATGTGTTAGTGTGTGTGTGTGTGTGTGTGTGTGTTTGTGTGTGTTTGTGTGTGTGTGTGTGCGCGTGCATGAGTCTGTACTCGTGTGTGTGTGTGTGTGTGTGTGTGTGTATGCGTGTGTGTGTGTGTGTGTGTGTGTGTAAGAAAGAGAGAGAGATTGGTTTTTGGAGTTTTATGTCCCTTCAGCACAGAGAGAGAGAGAGAGAGAGAGAGAGAGAGAGAGAGAGAGAGGGGGAGTGAGGGAGAGAGAGTGTGTGTGTGTGTGTGTGTGTGTGTGTGTGTGTGTGTGTGTGTGTGTGTGTGTGTGTGTATGTGTGTGTGTGTGTGTGCATGAGTTTGTGTGTGTATGAGTGTGTATATGTGTTTGTTTGTAAAGCACATCCTCGGCTCGCATGCAATGTATTTATATAGCAAAGGGAAGTCCTGTAATTCACACAGACCAATCACTTGGTCTTAAACGTGCACAAGACAAAAACTTTCATACTGGGGGAGCGAACCAGTCTGAAGAGTACTCGGGTCCAGCGCGAGCGTTTTTTATCATTTAGATTTTAAAAGTTAGGTCTAGCGCAAAAACGCACCACGGTCCAAAAACATTCTGATAATCATCGATCCACGGCTGTGGCCAGTTTACATCGATAGAATGAGACCCGAAGGGAAGTAACTCATTTTTGACCTGAGTTCAGGATGGGTCCAAAAAGTGTTCGAGGCAATCTGCAAAATTAATTCTTTAAAAATTGCTCGCTCTTTACGTAGGGCACCTAGGGTGTTTCCGTTTGGTGAGCGTTCAAATGGAAGGGTGTTTGTACTGTGTGTAAAAGCCTGACAGTATCTGTGATGGTTTACAGAAGGCTTACTGTCCGGGCGTGATTTCCGGTTATGAATATTCATAACAGCCGTACCCCCCGCGGGTTAGGGGGAGTCCCATATTGGTTGGGACGAGAAAGAATTTACCCGATGCTTGCCAGCATGTTGTAAGAGGCGACTAACGGTTCTGTTTCTCCTGTTACCCTTGTTAAGTGTTTCTTGTATAGAATATAGTCAATGTTTGTAAAGATTTTAGTCAAGCAGTATGTAAGAAATGTTAAGTCCTTTGTACTGGAAACTTGCATTCTCCCAGTAATGTCATATATTGTACTACGTTGCAAGCCCCTGGAGTAATTTCTTGATTAGTGCTTTTGTGAACAAGAAACAATTAACAAGTGGCTCTATCCCATCTTCCCCCTTTCCCCTATCCCATCTCCCCCTTTCCCCGTCGCGATATAACCTTGAATGGTTAAAAACGACGTTAAACACCAAATAAAGAAAGAAAGAAAGATAGCAGCCGTCCAGCACCAAAACGAGGCGCCATTGTTGTAGAGGAACAAGTCCACGAAAATAAATTCTTTGAAAATTTCTCACGCTCGACAGAAAGCAGCCAGGATGTGAGCGTTCAAATGGAAGTATGCTTGTACTGTATGTAGACGCTCGGGGAGCTCTGTGATGGTTTACGGGAGGCTTACTCTGCCTTTAACTAAGCACCTTTTTCCGATTTGGTTCCTCGTCTAGAAGGTCGTATTGATGACATGATTAGAGATAACATGAAGTTTAAAATAACAAATCAAAATAGTTTCAAAGATAAAAACAATGTTGTAAGCTCTGAGTCGTCGACGAAGCGCGGTGAAGGTTAAAGCCACCCTCAGCCTCCCGTAAACCATCTGTTTCTGATCAGCTCCCCGAGCCTTTACATACAGTACAAACATACTTCCATTTGAACTCTCACCAAACGGGAACATCCCGGCTGCTCTCCGTTAAGAGTGAGAAATGTTCAAAGAACGTATTCCGTGCAGTTAGAAAGGAAGTACATTAAACAAATCGGAAGCCTCGTTTTGGCGCTAGATCTAACCTTTAAAATCCAAATATTAAATTGACAGCTTGTAGCCCAAACATTGTTAAAACACCTAAGAATTCATCAAAACGAAGTCAGTACAGTTCGAAGTTTTTGAAAGATTGAAAGGATGTATGTCAAGCGAACCGGGTGAATGAGTCGACTGGTTTGTGCAACTTGCAGCTCTCTTTTGAATTGATGACGGGGAAGTGGGCTGCCAAAAACGATACAACTTCGCCTTTTGCTTTAAATGTTAGTCGACTGAGATTTTAATAATTTGATACTGTTTGTTGCTGTGCCTTTGTAGATTGTGTATTGCTCGCATACAAACGTGCTTCCGTGACAGGGCGACTATCACATTAAATGTGCTGCAGCCTACCATTGCAAAAGCAGAAAATTTTTCGAACCGCTACAGTTTCTTTGAAGATGCCGCCACTCTGTTTTTTCACTATCAGTCATTTGTTCTGGGGCGCTATGAACGCCCTTGTTGTAACGTTTTGCTGGAATTGTATTTTAGATTCAGAGGTGCACGATAACATGCTTTTGCAGATATAGAGTAGGATTGAAAACGCAAACTATTATGTTATCATGCATGAAAATGTGGCTCGGGGGTTGAGTAAACCACGAGAACTGATGTGTGGTTTACGCGTGCTAAATGGTAATTCAAGTGATCTGTAAGTGTCATTTATTGTTGTCGAATGCTGTTCTGAGTGTGTCCCATAAGGTTAGTATTGCTGTTTTAGTGATAGATATCATAGTTCTGTAAGCCTCTTGAGACGCTGATTTTGGCTTCAAACAGCGAGAAATTAGCATTTTATGCAGATAAACTTGATGTCTGTAGTTAGGCGAGTGATACACGTGTGATACATCCAGCTTCGCTTGGATAATTTTCAAAATACAGGTGTTCAGATTAAATCAAGTGAGGCAATGGATGGTGGCAGAGGGAACTTGGGGTGCACCAATTATCCATACACTCCCAGCACAGTGACGTGGACTCTGACCAACGAATCAGGACAATCGTTGGACCTAGGGACCTGTACAGATGTCAATAACTGCACCTCCCCGCACTCTCCTAACATCAATATGACGAGGCCTAGTAATGACAGCAGCCGTGTTCACATTGGAAGTGTTAACAGAACGCTTCAGGGTCAGCTGTCTTGCTCAATCACACATGGCGGGTCAACAGAAACGGATATAAAACCCTTCAATATCTACCGTAAGTAATACATAAAGCTGGGTTCTATGTGCGTGTGTATACGTGCGTGTGCGTATGATGATAACAGCTTTTTTAACGGCTGCAGCGATTTAGACGGAAATCTAAATACAAAAGTTCTTTCGATTTTGAAGCATTTAAAAGCAGAACACTTTCTGAATTAAATGCCCCGTGATCAGAGTTTCGACACGTAAAGAGTAACTGGCAAGGGAATCTTCCTCCTTCAACAGGCCAACAAGTGCCATGTCATTTATTGTGTTGCGTCCCTAATAAATCGGATACAAAACGAACTTCTAGTTGCCTTTGTTGTCCAAAAATGCAAGCACCTGTGTAAATTGTGAACAAGAAGACAAAAAAACAGAACCGACCCTAATCTGGTTGGCCTGCCCTTGTCATTGGAAACACAAGAGTGTGTGTGTGTGGGGGGGGGGGGGGGAGGCAGCTCAACAAGTTTATCTTTCCTTGCGCTTACTATGGTTTAGTTTTCTACAAATTCTGCCCTTTGTGTCGAAGCTACACATCTAAGTATGTTGCATGACTTTCATTGCACCCTCGCCCGGCAACAGAAACGTATGTATGTTTTGAGGTACTCTATGGAAGATTGTAGCGCTTGGTCCCATCTATGCATTGTCTGAAGTCGCTACATACCAGTGCAGTTTAAAATAATGGCGGTTTACAATTACTGATCTGTACTTGAGTCTAAACAATAACTCCAGGCGACAGCTAATACATTTCCTTATTGTGAAAGATTGAATAAGCAATCCTGAACGTACAAAGAGGCATCTTTTTACCGTTGACATTCTGAAATCTTGGGAACAGTTGCTATTTAGACAATTTTCTATTATTCCTCAACATCTTAAACAATTGGAAATCATGATCCGTACCTGTGACTGATCTTAAAAACTGTTCATATGTTCATCTTGGACAGATCCGGCCACTGTGGAAAACTGCAGTATTGACATCAGCCGTAACAACTGGTCGGCCATCCTGTCCTGTCACATCACCGACGTGTTCTCTTCGGCTGGACTGTACAATTTTCAAATACTGAAACAAGTGAGTGAAGCAAAGGTAGCGATCTATTCGTGTTGTTTCAGCTGCAAATAAACCTATCATGATCCATGACTTTCATATGAATTTTAGACCTTTTCACATCTAATGACGTAAATGAAACAAGCAGTTGGCGATACCCTGACGTACGCTCACCTTGTTGATACATATTGATGACTTTGCTAATTATGATGACGTAATAATTCATTATATCAGAGGAAAAGAGATCCGCAGCTAGCCTGTCGTTTTCTTGTTGTAGCACAAACATGTCACCTCTTAGTTGTTCTACAATACAGCTCAATGAATCAAATTTGTATTTCAATCCTTCGTCCATTGTCGTGAGCATGTTCAGGATTTCTTTGTTTGAGCATACCTCGCTGTCCCTAGAGCCTGTCCTTAATTGGAGAAAGTCGACTCCGCTTAGCTCACTTCGCAAAGCTTCCGGAACGAGAATTCGTCCCTTAATTGAACTATTTTCAGCATAGCTTCACAAAGTCCAAGGGAATGCATTCTGCTCTTTCGAGTGTAATTTTTACGTCCATCTTGAATCAAAAAGCACTCTTCTGACAAAGAGAACATTTTCGTCGCAGAGCTACGGCGTACCTTCGCATGTTAAAACTTGCGAAGCGAAGTAGGGTACAGAGTACTTTGCCGTAGCTACGGGTTTTCGGTATAAAGATTTCGCGTAGCTTCGCTTAGTCGACTTCGTGCTCAATTAAAACTGTGGTCTATTTGTGACTATCCGGGGCTACGAGTTTGAAAAGATAGGGCTGAAAATCATATACAGAAGAAGAATTCGACGCGGAAACGTATGTGTTTGGACCTGAGGGCCCTTAACAAGATAACAGTTTTCGACGCAGAACCCATTCCTGATCCTGAAGAGATGTTTGCATCATTGGCAGGTGCAGAGTATTTCACCAAACTCGACTTGGCCAAAAGCTACTACCAGATCTTCATTGAGAAGAAAGACAGACCAAAGACGGCATTTCAAACACCACAAGGACTCATGCGGTTTTGCCGGGTACCCTTTGGACTAGTCTCAGCCCCAGCGACATTTGCGAGAGCCATGAGAGAGCTGCTCGGCACGAGCACCATCAATTTCTTTGATGACATTCTCATCGCCAGCGTTACCTGGCGCCAACACGTGACAGCTATACGTGAGACTCTCCAGACCCTATGCGCAGGAGGTTTTGCAGCCAAGCCGAGGAAAGTGTATGCTGGATTCAGGAAACTGGAGTTTTTGGGACACACGATCGGAAAGGGAGAACTGAGACACATCAGAGAAAACGTCGAGTCAATCCTGAAGATCACAGCACCAGCGACAAAAAAACAAGTGAGATCGTAGCTGGGAATGATCGGATATTACAAGAAGTTCGTTCCATCCTTCTCAACATTGACAGCACCGATGACCAAGCTCTTGGCAGGCCGCCAGAAAGGGCCCGTCACATGGACAAACGAATGTGCACTGGCTTTCGAGCAGATCAGGAAATGTCTTTCCAGAGGACCTGTCCGGAAGCTGCCGGATCTCAGCAAACCGTTTGCAGTGAGGACGGATGCCAGTGGCACGGGCATCGGAGGAGTCTTGTTACAGGTACATGATGGAATGCAGCATCCAACAGCGTTTGCCAGCAGGAAACTACTCCCACGAGAGACACGCTACAGTACAATCGAGAGAGAGTGCTTAGCCATCGTCTGGACACTGACCAAGTTCCAGAGATACCTTTGGGTGCAGGAATTTCACCTGGAGACAGATCACAGACCACTTCAGTACATCACGTCGTCGTCGTACAAGAACGCGAGGATCATGCGCTGGTCACTGTCACTCCAGGAATTCCTCTTCACCATAAAGAGTCTGCCGGGTGATGACAACATTTTCGCTGACATTCTGTCACGATCAGGATCCGATCAATAGATTCCGTACGCACCTTAGCAGGTCGGAGGATGCCTGAGAAAAGAATGGAACATTCTTTTTTTCAGGGGGGGACGTGTGAAGGAAATCACGAGTAACACTGAAACAGGCAGAGTTTGACAGTGATATTCTCCACGCGTTCAGAACGCTAACCAGAGATATAGTGTGACATAGCAAAGTGTGTGGCACGCAGTGAATGCAGCTCACTGACCGGGGATAGTTGACGTTGTAAATCGCAACTAGGGTATTGTTACACTTTACCACTGTCCTTGGACATTGAGAGGTTGTCGCAGTAATCGTCAGGGAGGAAGGAAGCCCGGGGAGATGCGACAGTAAAGCACTTAACAGGTAAATGGAATAAGCATTCGAATATCGCCAGAGTGTTTATCGCATAAGTTGAATCGACTAACACTGTAAACTGTAAGGCCTAAAAAAAAAATAGGTGTGGTTACGGTAACCCGACCTACCCTATTTTTAGGGGCCGATCCTATAACTTTTTATTACATTTGTCACCAACAAAAAAAAAAACGAGAGCAAAAAACGCAATGAAAGTGAAAGCGCCCGAGTCGCACACTTATTTCCCTGTCAAGTAGGTTTCATTTGTACACATTAGAAAAAAAAGTTAACCAAAAAAAAAAAGTGATTGCCTACCTACCTACCCTATTTTGGGGGGCTATGTTACCGTAACCACACCTATTTTTTTTTTTGGCCTAAACATAGCAGACAGATATAGACAAGATGTCCGCTATTTATGTTTGTGCAGTGCGTCGTAGAACCAGTCTGAGAGGGAGATAGCGACCAGATGACAAGTGTGACGGATCTGAGAAGCCGCCGAATTATTATAACTCTAACCCAGCTTAGCTGAAATTCGACGGGATTTCGCGAAGTTATTGCAAGGTTATGGGTGTCCGTATAGTTGGACCATAGAGGTCACAGGACGAAAGGAACTGAGTAGACCGAGGTCGCCAGTGGAAGGAATTAGTATCCTGATACATTTCCCAGTGAACGGCCATAGACGCTGTGTAATTCTGTGTATTAACAAAGTTAAAATATGTCTATAAGATCTTAATTACATGAGATATAATGAGTGTTTAGTACGCTTGAATTAACATTCATGTGTTGCCAAAAAGTAACAAGAGGCAAAGCCTTCAAGGCTCACGTAAGAAATCGACAAACAGTAACACAAACTCAATCACTCCGTCACACATTCACACACACAGTACACACACACACACACACACACACACACACACACACACACACACACACACCCACACACACACACACACACACACACACACACACACAGAAAGAGCATAGGTGAAACTGTGCAAGAAAGCGAGACACTAGATCTAGATCTGTCTGTCTGCATGTAGCCTACTTACATGGACACGACTGCCAAATAGTCTCGGCCCGCTCAAAATAACAATCACCGAGACTTTCAGTAATTCCATCGCGTGACGTCTAACCCTCGTACGTCATAATGTGACGTCAATGTAATATGACGTCTTCAAATGTTAAAGTTTCTACCACAGACATACATACATACATACATACATACATACGCACGCACGCACGCACGCACGCACAGACAGACAAAAGTTAGCATCGCATAGGCTACACTTCGTGAGCCAAAAATTGCTATTCAAATGTGCCTTCATTTGCAAACATATTTCACGGAATCGCAGTACATGTTTACACCGTCAGGCTACACGACATTCGCGCCATGCAAATAGCTGCGATATCTCTATTTACAACATGCAAGCAAAAATGACAAGAACATTAATTGAATCTCTCCAAAGCTCTGTGCAGTTGAAAACAGACATCAAATAAATAGAGAATACTACATGGCTTGCTGTGTCGTACCAGATTTACACGAGTTGTTTTTTTAAATATTGAACTGCGAGCGAAAGCGAGCTGTTCACTATTTGAAAAAGCAACGAGTGTAAATCTGGTACGAAACAGCAAGCCATGTAGTATTCTGTTTATCCTACATACTGTACTTACGTGTATTTTACTGAAAATGTCCTGCATGCGGGGCAGCTAAATTGAAGACGCTTGTTTTGGAACCTCGATCTCTTTTAAAGCCTCGTGAAATCTGTGACGTCGAAGCAAAGAAACGTCACTCTGAAAGTGTGGCGTGACGTGTTAGTTCAAAAAATTCATCGAGGGTAATTAGCGAGCGCAATTTTTTTTGTCTATAATGACGTTTGTCTCGGTGACTTTGGCATCATGAGCAGTGGAAAAACAGGTCCCTGCCAGACTTGCTTGACATGACCTCATTTACATGATACACACACGTGTGATTTGAACGATTATTATCTCACGGGTGTCTCTCTCACGTATGTAGGATAAATAGTTATACATGTATTCACTTCTGAACAGTGGGCGGATAGAGATATAAATCATCATGCTGCTTCAAGAATAACATAACATGAATTCATATCACTGTTTTTATATTTAGTCAAGTTTTGACTAAATATTTTAACATCGAGGGGGAATCGAAACGAGGGTCGTGGTGTATGTGCGTGTGTGTGTGTGTCTGTGTGTGTGTCTGTGTGTGTGTCTGTGTGTGTGTGTGTGTGTAGAGCGATTCAGACTAAACTACTGGACCGATCTTTATGAAATTTGACATGAGAGTTCCTGGGTATGAAATCCCCGAACGTTTTTTTCATTTTTTTGATAAATGTCTTTGATGACGTCATATCCGGCTTTTCGTGAAAGTTGAGGCGGCACTGTCACGCCCTCATTTTTCAACCAAATTGGTTGAAATTTTGGTCAAGTAATCTTCGACGAAGCCCGGGGTTCGGTATTGCATTTCAGCTTGGTGGCTTAAAAATTAATTAATGACTTTGGTCATTAAAAATCGGAAAATTGTAAAAAAAAAATAAAAAAGGTATAAAACGATCCAAATTTACGTTTATCTTATTCTCCATCATTTGCTGATTCCAAAAACATATAAATATGTTATATTCGGATTAAAAACAAGCTCTGAAAATTAAATATATAAAAATTATTATCAAAATTAAATTGTCCAAATCAATTTAAAAACACTTTCATCTTATTCCTTGTCGGTTCCTGATTCCAAAAACATATAGATATGATATGTTTGGATTAAAAACACGCTCAGAAAGTTAAAACAAAGAGAGGTACAGAAAAGCGTGCTATCCTTCTTAGCGCAACTACTACCCCGCTCTTCTTGTCAATTTCACTGCCTTTGCCATGAGCGGTGGCCTGACGATGCTACGAGTAAAATGGCATTGCGTTCAGTTTCATTCTGTGAGTTCGACAGCTACTTGACTAAATATTGTATTTTCGCCTTACGCGACTTGTTACATTTAGTCAAGTTATGACTAAATGTTTTAACATCGAGGGGGGAATCGAGACGAGGGTCGTGGTGTATGTGTGTGTGTGTGTGTGTGTGTGTGTGTGTGTGCGTGCGTGTAGAGCGATTCAGACCAAACTACTGGACCGATCTTTATGAAATTTGACATGAGAGTTCCTGGGTATGATATCCTCAGACGTTATTTTCATTTTTTTGATAAATGTCTTTGATGACGTCATATCCGGCTTTTCGTGAAAGTTGAGGCGGCACTGTCACGCCCTCATTTTTCAACCAAATTGGTTGAAATTTTGGTCAAGTAATGTTCGACGAAGCCCGGACTTCTGTATTGCATTTCAACGTGGTGGCTTGCATTTCAGCGTGGTGGCTTAAAAATTAATTAATGACTTTGGTCATTAAAAATCTGAAAATTGTAAAACAAATTTTTTTTTATAAAACGATCCAAATTTACGTTCATCTTATTCTCCATCATTTGCTGATTCCAATAACATATGAATATGTTATATTTGGATTAACAACAAGCTCTGAAAATTAAATATATAAACATTATTATCAAAATTAAATTTTCCAAATCAATTTAAAAACACTTTCATCTTATTCCTTGTCGGTTCCTAATTCCAAAAACATATAGATATGATATGTTTGGATTAAAAACACGCTCAGAAAGTTAAAACGAAGAGAGGTACAGAAAAGCGTGCTATCCTTCCCAGCGCAACTACTACCCCGCTCTTCTTGTCAATTTCACTGCCTATGCCGTGAGCGGTGGACTGACGATGCTACGAGTATACGGTCTTGCTGCGTTGCATTGCGTTCAGTTTCATTCTGTGAGTTCGACAGCTACTTGACTAAATGTTGTATTTTCGCCTTACGCGACTTGTTCTCTATTCGCGCAGTAGCCTAGTGGTTAGGACATCAGAGACACGTAGTCGCGTGGTCGAGAGTTCGAATCTTCGCCGGGGCGTTTATTTTTTCCCCTTGATCTTTCTTGAAGATAAAATATGATCAGTCTTGAGAGAGCAAACCGGATGTTATCACTGCAAAATTCAAGCGTTGAATGAAGCTCTCAAGGTCATACACGCCGCGCCGTATAGGTGGGGTTTCGGGTAGCGTTTTCTGTACAGAATTGTGTATATGATTTTCAGCCCTATATTTTCAAACTCGTCGCCCAGGAAAGTCATAAATAGACCACAGCTTTAAGGACGGGCTTTATACACAGGTCTGTCATCGAACCTGTGTCACTGCCGTCGTCACGCCCTGTAGTGGTCGCCGTGTTTGACGTAGATTAAAGTAAAGTGTGAAAGCAGTGTATTTCCTCGTTTATTGTCTGATAGGTTAGGTTTATTGCTTTCTGTTCTTTGTTTATTGGTCCTGTACATTTACTGTCAGGAGCAAACGTTTGCGGTGGTTCGCTGAAGCCGACCAGGACCTGTTCATGTCGATGTAGAGAAGTCAGCATAGCCGCAGCGCAAAAAAATATCAGGATTTCCCAGTAGTACGAATTAATTAGAGGAAAACGCTTAAACAAAAAATGGAGGAGCTCATGTAAAACGCGTTTTATCGAGGCAGTGAGCGCTTGTTATTGTTTTTTTTTTAAAGAGATCTTCGGGGTATTTGTTTAATTTTCATCGTGTTTTTTTCATTTCTAGGGCGCTGGGCGTCATAATACGTGGGACGTGTATGATCGTCAACAATCGTATCGCGACGGACTGACCAGCTACGTCAAGACCACTGACAACCAAGTGTACTACAAAGGAAGCCTGATTGGCTCCTGGCGTCTCCTCCGTCTTCCTTTCTCATTCGTGGTATTTTATGTTCAGCTCCACAGGGGCGGGTACACCATAGACACGCCCAACTTTCTCAGTAAGTAACGATCGGTATAGGCATGACTCGGACTGGGGCTCGGGATAGCCCGATACACGGGTGGGAATCTGTTCCGCACCATATCCGTTGGGATCAACGTGTTCCCGTTGTGGATAGTCGCTATTATTTCACTTGCTCTGGATTGCATGCGAAGGTAAGTTGGTCAGCATTACCCTTCCCACAATATCTGGCGCATCACGTCACAGAATGGCTGGTCTACCATATACAGGGCCGGACCAAATGAGTTGTAAGGGGGGGGGGTTCCTCCTTTTTTGGGGGGGCAAATCAGCGAAGTGGCGAAGCCACAAGCGCAGGCGTGCGAACTAGGGGGGTCCGGGAGCATGCTCCCCCGGAACATTTTTTAAAAACGGTTAAAATCTGTGCAATCTGGTGCATTCTGGGCCTTGTTTTGAGGGTTAAGAGCAGCATTGGGGGGGGGGGGGGGGATACTTTTTTCTCATCGGATTTCACATTGAATAAAATTTGTTAGAGACACACACAAAATTTATTAAAAAAAAAATAAATAAAAAACCACTCAAAGCAAGGTACATGCTTTTTCCAGGGGTGGGGTTCCGGAACCCCTGGAACCCCCCCCCCCCCTGGGTCCGGCCCTGATATAATATTATAAGAAATGATTTACGGGGGTCTAGACTGTCAACAAGCGTGCGTTATGTGACAAAAATGCCAGTTTTGACACGTGTTGGTGTTTTTGCCATGTATCAAGTTTTGCAGACCACAGAGATTGTCATATGGCATAAGACCAATGCTAAAAATGGGGTTTTATAAAAAGCAATCAGTAAGGTTTATCCTAGCTCGTAATTTGATTATTTTCTTGACACCATGTTCCTGTTGGGAGCATTTTCCTACTAAAAAAATGTTCCAGTTGGGAAAGTAAACTTTCCCAACAGGAACATAGCCTCAATAAAATAATCAGTGAGAAGGGTCTGGTCGACCGACCTAACTTCGCGTGCAATCCAGAGCAAGTGAAAAATAGCAACTATCCACAACCGGAACACGTTGCTCTCAACGTATATGGTGCGGAACAGTTCCCCACCCGTGTGATAAAGAGAAGAGAGTAAGAAAGGGGAATGTCAGTCAAACAGAATGAAACTGTAGCTAGTATATCAATTTGGTCAGTGAACCTGCACCGGATCACTCTTTGGACTACACAGTCCGGATGATGTGGGTCGTGTACGACCAATACTTTCTAAAGAAGGATTTAACGTAACAAGTATAGGTCATGCCATCCGAATAGGGATACACTCTTTACCGCCTATTTGCTAAGTATGGGTCGTACACGACCCACGCCATCCAAATAGGGATACACTTTTTAATATCTCTTTGCAGAGTATGAGTCGTACACGACCCACGCCATCCGAATAGGGATACACTTTTTAATGTCTCTTTGCAGAGTATGGGTCGTACACGACCCACGCCATCCGAATAGGGATACACTCTTTACCGCCTATTTGCTAAGTATGGGTCGTACACGACCCACGCCATCCAAATAGGGATACACACAGTAAACTGCCTCTTTAATTCCATATGGGTCGTCTACGAGGTATACAACATCCGGAATGTGTAGTTCAAATGACGTTACTGTTAATATGTTTGTAAACAAAGATGATCCCAAGAAAATGGTCGATAGGAAGGTTCTATGGTGTGTGAAGAGTACATGAGATCTATATCAAAAACTCCCAATAGTTTTAGAGATACAGAGCACTGTTGTGAGGCTCTGGGTCGTCCACGACCCAGGAATCACGGTGAGGGTTAAGTGAGTGAGAAAATGGAGGGAAACAACGCATACTTCCCAGATTTCCCCATGAACATGCAGTCTGTCATTTACTTGAGCGAATGATTGTATTGAAAGGCATACAACAAAGTCTAAGAAAATAAGTTTCTGTGTTCAGTTTAATAACAGCAGCTGCGCGAACCCTGTGAATGTCTATGTCGATTCCTTCCCGGTTGGGCCCGGTACTTCTCAGTTTGCCGTCGTAGTTACGCTATTTTCAGCCGTATTTGAAAGACACATTATAATAATTCAAATGGAAATACATCATTAGGCCAAAAAAAAAAAAAAATAGGTGTGGTTACGGTAACATAGCCCAAAAAAATAGGGTAGGTAGGTAGGCAATCACTTTTTATTTTTTTTACTTTTTTTTCTAATGTGTACAAATTAAACCTACTTGACAGGGAAATAAGTGTGCGACACGGGCGCTTTCGCTTTCATTGCGTTTTTTGCATTCGTTTTTTTTTTTTTTTTTTTTTTGACAAATGTAATAAAAAGTTATAGGATCGGCCCCTAAAAATAGGGTAGGTCGGGTTACCGTAACCACACCTATTTTGTTTTAGGCCTTACAACAAACGAGCTGCATTGAATACAACGGTTGGCTCTCAAGTGATTTTGATGTCAGCTGTGGGGTGCAACAAGACTGTCCTTTCTTACCACTGGCTTTTATTATTGGAATTAAGTTGCTTGCAACCCGATTTCGAAAGGGTTGTGAAGTAAAAGGTTTGGAAATTGAAACTGGCGATTCAGAAGAATTGCGTATGTTTAAAAACATTTTGAAGGCACTTTTGTATGCCGATGATGTTACCATTTTTTTGCCTGATAAAGAGTATATTAAAGTTGTTTTGGAGATATTAGACGAGTTTGCAATTATATCTGGTTTGAACATAAATAGAGTAAAATCCGAAGCAATGTGGATTGGATCAAATCGGAATAGCAACGAAGGTGGATACGGATTAAGATGGGTTAAACAAATGAAGATTTTGGGTATGTATTTTTGTAATACATACTGTGCCTCCCTCTTGGATGCAAACTGGACACAACAAATTAAGAATATTAAACAGGTGATTTTAAATTAGGAAAAACGGAATCTTGGTCTTTTTGGTCAAATGTGCGTAATAAAAAGTTTTTTGATTTCTCAGTTTTGTTATGTTAAGCAGGCAATGTGCATCCCTGAACCTGTGTTGAAAGAAATTAATACGTTATTGTTTCGTTTTCTTTAGAGGAAAAGGAATTGTAATAAGAAAGCGTTTGAGAAAGTGAAGAGCGTTGTGTACAGTGGAATAGGAACAGGAGGAATTAACATGATTGATATGCAAGCATTGCAAGAATTTTTTGTGTGCGGCTGGCTTGCTAGCGTTCGAATATGAATAATGACAGTACATGAACCTGGATTCCTAGATTACATTTCCGTAATATTTTAACAGATTTATCATGTTTTAATTCAAATATTGTTCCTAAAAAGTTCAAAGGGTGAGATAGTCTTCAATCCTCTTTCTGGGACAAAGTACTGCGAGTCTGGTTGGAAAATGATAAACTGCACTATCCTGCATCACTGACGATGGTATGCATATGGAATAATGTCGATATAGAATATCAAAATAATGTAATCTATTTTGACAATTGGGCAACAAAAGGAATAACACATGTCAATGACCTTTTAGAAAACAATTCCATATTGTCATTTCAGAATGTATAGACATTATTTGGTACTTCACCATAACTGTATTTACAGTACATTGTTATTCACTCGGCGTTGTCTAGTTATTTAAAGAAAAATACCGATTATGTGCTGTTACTGAAGAAGTTCCAAAATTGTATTTAATGATAAAGTGATGTTAAAATCTAGAGATTTTCGAAATGTTATGATACATACGAATTTGTGTTCGATTTTGGGTGAACAAATTTGGTATTATTATTGATGAGCAAGTTTGATTAGTGCAAAAGACACAACAAAACCCAGATTAAGAGAATTACAGTGGAAAATATTACACAATATAATATTGTCGCTGTCGGTGCAAGACCTCGTATCCGACATTTTGGCGCGAAACGTTTTTTTGCATGGTTGCCCCCCCCTTAACATTTTTCGCGCCTTTTGGGAATACTTTGGAATCGATAGCTTTCTTGGAATTTCTTGTTATTACTAGTGTCAAAAGCTCGTATGTGAATACGCATCCAAACAATGAACTGCAAAACCTCGTAGAGAAACATTCGAGGTAAGTGTATGCGTAAGTGTATATATGTGTGCTTGAGTTGTTAATGCGAAACAATTGTATGAGTGCGCCTCGAGTCGCCTTGTGGTGAAATATGTGCGCGTTATAAAATGTTCGTATTATTATTATTATTATTATTATTATTTTGCTCGCAAAACACCGGTAAACATCGGTCAGAATGATGCAAATACGAGGTTTGGAGGAATTGTCCATTACTTTTATATCATGTTTGCCTGTCAGTAGGAGGATAAACAAGTCACGTAAGGCGAAATTACTACATTTAGTCAAGGTGTGGAACTCACAAAATGAAACTGAACACACTGCATTTTTTCAAAATGACCGTAGTCCGCCTGTACAAAAGGCAGTGAAATTGACGAGCCTCTTTAGCGCGGTAGTGGTTTCGCTGTGCTGCATAGCACGCTTTTCTGTACCTCTCTTCGCTTTAACTTTCTGAGCGTGTTTTTAATCCAAACATCTCATATCTATATGTTTTTGGAATCAGGCACCAACAAGAAATAAGATGAAATTGTTTTTAAAGTCGATTTCGGAAATTTAATTTTAATCATATTTTTTTTATATTTTTAATTTTCAGAGCTTGTTTTTAATCCGGATATAACATAATTATATGTTTTTGGAATCAGGAAATGATGAAGAATAAGATTAACGTAATTTTGGAACGTTTTATAAAAAACATAATTTTAATTACAATTTTCAGATGTTTAATGACCAAAGTCATCAATTAATTTTTAAGCCTCCAAGCTGAAATGCAATACCAAAGTCCGGCCTTTGTCGAAGATTGCTCGGCCAGAATTTCAACAAATTGGGTTGAAAAATAAGGGTGTGACAGTGCCGCCTCAACCTTTACAAAAAGCCGAAATGTGACGTCATCAAAGACGTTTATCCAAAAAAGGAAAAAACCGTCTGGGGATATCATACCCAGGAACTCTCATGTAAAATTTCATAAAGATCGGTCTACACACACACACGCACAGACAGACAGACACACACACATACACCACGATCCTCGTCTCGATTCCCCTCCTATGTTAAAACATTTAGTCAAAACTTGACTAAATGTAAAAACAAGAAAGGTAGGTTGTGGGAACGTTTGTTATTGAACAATTAAACTCAGAGGCAAAAGAAACGCAAATGTTGCAGTGAAGATGGGTTACACATGAATTTTAATGTCGAATTAATTATTTCGGGTTAACAATAACAAGGAAATGAATTTACCGATACAAAACCAGACGGGGGACATGAAAAACTGTCAATAACACCACTGAACAAGAGGCGAAGCCTTCAAGGCTCACGTAAGAAATCGACAAACTAACATAAACTCAATCACTCCGTCACACATACACACACACACACAGTAAGCATAGGTGGCACTGACAGTGTCACTGTGCAAGAAAGCGAGACACTAGATCTAGATCTGTCTGTCTGCATGTAGCCTACTTACAGACACGACTGCCAACTAGTCTCGGCCCGCTCAAAATAACAATGACCGAGACATTCCTTCGCGTGACGTCTAACCCTCTTACGCCCGTCGCTATATAACCTTGAATGGTTGAAAACGACGTTAAACACCAAATAAAGAAAGAAAGAACCCTCTTACGCCATAATGTGACGTCTTCAAATGACGAAATGTTAGAGTTTCTACCAGACATACACACGCACGCACGCACATACGCACGAACGCACAGACAGACAAAGTTACGATCGCATAGGCTACACTTACGTGAGCCAAAAATGTATTGGGATGAGAGCATGACGTGCCAGCGAATTTGCGATTCCTAAACGCCCCACTGAACGACTGACGTCACAGCCGCTTCGGCCTTTTCCGGAGGAACACCGCGTACCACTTCGATCGCGTTGCACTTGCCGCAGTCATTCGGCGATGCCACCTTGATTATCAGTTAATAAAGTTATTATTCAGGCAATATGAAAGAAATTAGTTTTTTCTTTTGTTACACTTACACATAGTTTTATGAAGATCAATTTCAGACTCGGCAAAAGAATGGTTGTATCATGAGCGACTGTCACAAGCGAGAGGTGCGGTTCGGTCAGTAGGTCAGTCACTGTCGAGGTGTTCGGTGCGAAGCACGGTTTTGTTTCTGGTAACTATATTGATTTCTTCAAGTTGTACTAATGTTTACGCTTTGCGCTGCGGTTTAATATGTGTGCTTGTTATTGGCTAATACGGTGAGCCCACGCCGTTTAGTTTGCAGACCGTGCACATGTGAGCTTTGTGTAATCGCGTTTTCATCATAACATACCACCGTGCTAAACCGCTTTGGGGGAAATGGTTTAAAAAAAAATTAAAATAAAAAAATAAACGGAATGCATCAGGGTTGAAAAGATTGAAGGGTGGAGTTGAGGACACAAAATAGATGATAAAAAAAAAGAAAAAAAAAAGAAAAAAAACTCTAATCATGAAGGGAGTCGAACCTGAGTCAGCTGACCTTCAAGCTGGAGCACAAACCACTAGGCTACGACAGCAACTGAGAGATAGGGCTACAAAAGTGAAGGCATTTCAGGATTACTCCGTCGTATGTGGCGTTTCTCGCGCATGAAGGTTCTGTTACCAACTCTACGGCTAAGAAAGGTTGCATTTGAAGTTAAATGTCCACTAACATATCAAAGGGAACACCATTTCTGAACAACACAACGGTTTGCGCTCGCCTCTCGCAGTCGTGCAGGTGAAACCAAATCGGCTTGCCTGATACAGCAGATATTTCAACACTTCCACGTCATACTGAAACACTGAGCTACAGTTTAGTAACGTGATATGTTTTCAATTGTTCGTTCACTTATATTGCTTTCAGATTTAACACACCAAGATGAATGGAACAGTGGCACGGTTTTCGTTGCGAAAATGTGCAATGGCAGTGCTTCGCGATCGAAGTGTGTATTATGTACACGCGGTGTTCCCCTCTGGAAAAGACCGAAGCGACATGTGACGTCAGTCGTTCAGTGGGGCGTTTAGGAATCGCAAATTCGCCACCGGGCAAGGGCATTAATCCTTCTTTGCATGATGTCCCAAAAGTGTTCGATTGGGTTGAGACCGGAATCGAGCAGGATGAGGCAGAAGGTTCACGCTGTTGTGACGCAGGAAGTTCTGGGTAGCACGTGCAGTATGGTGACGGGCATTGTCTTCCTGGAACAGGCAGTTCCGGTGCCCCTGGACAAATGGAACCACATAGGGACGCAGGACTTGATTGATATAGCGGTCTGCATTGACACCATTCCCACGACCTTGGCCGACGTTCTGAAAGACGACAGGCCCCACTCGCTGATTGACACCAATGGCGCCCCATATCATGACGCTGGCACCTCCCCACAGATCATGCTGCAGGATGTTATTGTTAGCAAACCGCTGTCCAGGTCTTCGCCAGATCCGGACACGCCCATCGCCAGGTTCCAGGCAAAAGCGCTTCTCGTCCGAAAAAAAGAACCCTCCGCAAGTCCCGATGGCGCCAGTGGGCATGCTGCTGGGCCCAGGCTAGACGATCCAGGCGATGCTGAGCTGTCAAGACAGGACGTCGAACAGGACGCCGATTTACCAGGTTCTGCCCACCAAGCCGTCGGCGTACAATTCTGGCACTGACGGGTTGTCCATGCACCCCGAATGTGTTACGGGCTGTGTTGGCGCCAGTTTCGAATGCATCTCGCTGGTGTTGATTGACAAGATGGCGATCTTGTCGGGCTGTTGTTACCCGGGGTCTGCAACGTCCTGGTAAGTCGCAGGTACTGTTAGTGGCATGAACACGTTGTTGCAGGCGAGAATCCGTGGTGACATTTACTCCAAATAATCTAGCAACTTGCTGAACTGATTGTCCGGCATCAAGTCTCCCGATCGCCTGTTGGCGCTGATCTGGTAATAGTCTCGGCATCGCGCCTGTGTCGCAGAAATGAATGTTGTAACAGTTTTGTGAGTACGGTACAGCTTGCCTGAATACTCTGAACACGAAAAGCTGCTTTTCCACATTTTGCACGTGCTGAAAGTTGTCCCCATGACGGTTTGGGATCTCCGTCAACAAGACCTCGCGTGTGACCCAGATAACGGCAAACACGGTTCTGACAAGATAAGACCGCTAAAACAACACGTGCAGAACATGCTAGTATCATTATTTTCTTTTTATTTCAAGTCCACAAAGGTTTAATTAACGCATCCTTTATTTGCGTTTCTTTTGCCTCCGAGTTTAATTACATTCAGATATTTTGACCCGACGGTCTTTTAACCTTCGCCCGACCGGGTTATCGACTAAACACGGAAGACATCGTGGGGCCGTGCGGACCCATGCTTCTCAAAGAAAGACACATATGCATACCCTTCCGTATACCCATGCTTTCCAAAGAAGCAAAAACAAACGTGCATCCCCTTCTGTAGACGCCGTGGTTAAATTTCCGCGAGAAGTAATTAAATTAAAGTATTAATTTAATTATTACCGTGCGGACTAAAGCTTCTCAAAAAAGGAAAAACGTGAATACCCTTCTGTAGACGTCGCGGGGCCGTGTGGACCCACATTGTTATGTATTAATTTCGCTCCACGCGACTTGCTTATTAACTCCAAAATTAAACAGATCGTAGAAAATGATGTTTGGAGCCAATACCTGAAGGTTTGTGACTTCTCTCCCTAGTTATTATGTAAGTTCCTTCAGTTTGAGAAACATGGGTCCGCACGGCCCCACGATGTCTTCCGTGTGTAGTCTAAATTTGACCTTTGTTTTTTAATTAATTCTCGCTGAAATTTAATGATCTTTTAGGACATAAGAGCGTTTTAGGTGTCTGAGGCATTCTTAAAAGCTCATTAACAAATTCCAACTGGTTTAAGAGATATTCGCAATTAAACACCCTTCTGGGTCCACTTGGACCCACGACGACCGGCGAAGGTTAAGTGAACAGACAAACAAATATTCACACAAAACTTATCTTTATTGAATTTTGTAACGTTGGCAGTCTTTGTTTTAGGATTTGTTAGTAGGAGGGTTAATCATGGTTTTCGAGACTGTTTCCAAAACCAACCAAAAACATTTGTGTTTTAAGCCACTTTTTGGATCAGAATATCATTACTGGGGTTTTAAGATAATAACGCTCTCTGTCTCTCTCTTTTATGTCTCTTCAACTCTGTCTTTATCTCTCTCTCTCTCTTACACACACACACGCTCTCTCTCTTTCTCGGTTCGTAGCCCGGCCGGGTCATACCTAAGACTTTAAAATTGGCAATCTAGTGGCTGCTCCGCCTGGCGTCTGACATTATGGGGTTAGTGCTAGGAATGGTTGGTCCGGTGTCAGAATAATGTGACTGGGTGAGACATGAAGCCTGTGCTGCGACTTCTGTCTTGTGTGTGGCGCACGTTATATGTCAAAGCAGCACCGCCCTGATATGGCCCTTCGTGGTCGGCTGGGCGTTAAGCAAACAAACAAACAAACAAACAAAATCTCTCTTTCTCTCTCAGTCATTCCTGTATGTCTGTCTGCCTCCCCCTTTCTCTCCTCCCCCTCTCTGTCAGTTCCTCTCTCTCACTGCCTTACCCTTTCTTTCTCCTCTTTCTTTTTGAGAAAATACACACTTCATTGCCTTGAAAAAGAAAACACATTACTCATCGTATCATATTTACTTCCAGCCATAGATATTTTGATATTTTATTAAAACATTTTCAAGTGAACATCAGTCAACGACTCTAATTGACCAAACTAAATCACATGTCATTCAATATCGATAAAACATAATACATTTCAATAACGGCGATTCAAAAGTGCCAAAAACTTGATATCAAAATTAAAGACTTGCAAAATAAAAAATGAAAATAAAATATAACTGAGGTTAAACATCCCCAACGTATAAGGTGTTATTTGTCATTAATATTGCGTTGCTCATGTTTCGGATCTCAACTATGCGAGACAGTTTCTAAAAAGTTAGATTTACTGTCAAGATCAAACGTTTTGTACTTTTGGAAAACTCACTTTTTTCTGCGCACATTCAATCAGGAATTGAGTGTTCATCGAAACTGACTATGGGGCACTCCAAGTGCTTATAAAATGAAGCTCTTTCTAAGTTTTACAAAAGAGCACTCAAAGTAGTTCTGTTAATTCCTACAACACTTCTATCAAAAGATTACAAACATTTGGACATATTGCCGCGATACAAAATGAAGCTTCAAAATAAAGCAGGTAATTTATGAACAGACAAACTTCTGTAATTCTTCTTTCTAAATTCGCAATTATCAATCCACGACACCCAAATAAATGTCTCACCCCTCTCCCCGAAAAAATCTGTGTATACATAACAAGCTAACACATTTCTGACAGTTTGTTTGTTTGTTTGTTTGCTTAACGCCCAGCCGACCACGAAGGGCCATATCAGGGCGGTGCTGCTTTGACATATAACGTGCGCCACACACAAGACAGAAGTCGCAGCACTGGCTTCATGTCTCACCCAGTCACATTATTCTGACACCGGACCAACCCCATAATGCCAGACGCCAGGCGGAGCAGCCACTAGATTGCCAATTATAAAGTCTTAGGTATGACCCGGCCAGGGTTCGAACCCACGACCTCCCGATCACGGGGCGGACGCCTTTCCACTAGGCCACCGTGCCGGACATTTCTGACAGTAGTGAACTCACTCCCTAAAGTTATCAGAGAAACCATAAGTGCGAGAGGCTTTATAAACACACTTGCAAACTTTCTACAAATTGATTGAGCTGAAATAAATAAGATGCTACTTCTGATTACTATATTTTACTCTCTAATTACATAATGTTTTGTAAATGTTGGTAATATTTGTTTAAATCTTATCTCTTGTCTTACTCTCTCACCCTCTCTCTGAACCTACGAACTCGCATGTGCGAAATTGCATAAATCATGTTTGATCTGCTTGTTCATGCAAAACTAAAAGTTTTACACAATTTTGTCTCGTCATTGTTGAGTTTGTGAATGCAAAACCTCGTTTTCACAAGAAAACAGCCCATGCCTGAGGGTCAATTCCTCGTATCTGCACACTTGTGTACCTACGTCACGAGCACTTTGATTTACACAAAGATACACGAAGCCTCCTTAATACATTAGAAGTCCATGGAAGGCAGAATTGTGTAGGTAACATTAACACAGAATGTTTAAAAACATATTTTTCGCTTTTCTCAAAACGGAAAAACTGCACGAAGTTATGAGGTCTTGCACTGACAGCGACGATATAGCCAACCAATATTCTTCTTTTAAAAATGGGACTCGTAAATAATGATAAATGTCCATATTGTATTGAACAAGATTATATTGAGAAAAAAACAATTCTACTGCAGTAAAATTCTGGTTTCCGCATTATTATTTAAAGGCCAAAACTATCGAACTCGAAAACTTGTTGGGTTTAGAACGTTCTTACCATGTAAAATACTTCAGTGCAGATGCAACACGAGAAATTTACTTTTGGAAATGAGACTGGATCGATTGCCCTAGCAGACGACATAAAACCCGCTTTGAAACGCACAGCAAATATACATGTTGGGCAAAATATGAAGGAAAACACTATTGGGATATAATACGTGTAGGGTTCAGAGCATTCTTATTGTCCATATCTTGTACCAGACTCCGATGCGTAGATATAACACGAGAAACATACCACATTTATTTTGAAAATGAGCTAACCATCGAACAGGCCTGGGAGTCAAATCAGGGGGCGTCACTCTGCACAGTCAATCAGTCGAAACGCGAAGCTTTCGACTCGCAAATAACAAAGTGCACAGTCCTTTCTTTGAGTTAAAATGAAGTCTTTATCAAACAATTTCACTTTTTAGCTTCACGCTACACTGGATTTTACCAACATAAATTAAAACAAGAGTTTACGTGTGACAGAAAGCACGACACACTTGAGACGGCACACACAAAAGTAGATCTAATACGACCTGACCACACAGTTATACCTATCCAAATATGTGTTGTCCAGCGCAGCAGACTGAACTGGCACGTCACTCACGATAAAAAGCGTGCCAGTTCAGTCTGCTGCGCTAGACTGGGTTTTGATGTTGGAAGACCTGTTTTTCGTAATTGTTTTGCGTTCACATTTCCATACCACCCAAGCGCGTTGTTGCTTTTGTACCAAAATTGATCCCTAATTGTAATATTCATTTGTGTTAAAGTGTGCAAAATGCTGAATTTGTGCAACTATACTGAAAAGAGTTATTACAGTTTAATCAAACTTTTCTGAAAACTTCCTGTGCGTCTAACAAACTCATCAAAACGCCATGATATTGTACACACTCTTTTGGAATTGTAGTAACAAATGTAAAAGCAAAACAAAGAGCCATTAGAAAACTACGGGGTTTTAACCCACATAGCCCACACAAAATGACGCGAAAACAAGCCTTTTACGGTGTCAGGAATAAAACATTCAAAATAGTTATAGACAGTCAGAAGTTAATACTCTTTTTCATACGCGTTCGTCTTTCTCCCACGCTTCATTCCAAGCAATACGAGAATTTTTTTTTTAGCTTAACTGTTTATATGATTCATTGAACATAACATTACAAATACACGTACACTCACAGCAATTCTTCAATCATCCTTAAACATAACGACCCAGGGCACTAGATGAGCAAAATTACCACCATAGCCGTAGACGTCTGTTGAGTTGCTCATAAGCGTAGACTCGAAGATATCCCCCGTTTATAGTCTGTTTCGTTTCATTGCGTCTGCTTCCCCATCCTGAACTCAGGTCAAAATGAGTTCGGCTCATTCTCTCGCTGACCGGACGCGACAGTCCTACGCGAATCTATCAAAACTAGGAATACAGAGTTATCTCCCATATGTTTTTCGCTAACACTGATCTAAATTTGAGATCAGTGTTCGCGAGACGAAAATGATTGCAGATTGGCCGACTTCGACAGTGATCTCCGTTCTGTTCTTCACAGTTATGATAAAGAAATCGTTCTAAGGTCAAAACAAGTCGAAATTTTGGGACTGCTGCCGGAAGGAGACCGTAATTAATATTGCGTTGCTCATGTTTCGGATCTCAACTATGCGAGACAGTTTCTAAAAAGTTAGATTTACTGTCAAGATCAAACGTTTTGTACTTTTGGAAAACTCATTACATACTTATTACAAATCAAAATAACAATATGATTTCATCATTAATTAACTAATCATAATTTTAAAAACATAAAACCCACAAATGTCGTGTCTGACATACGGCTTCTGACGAGACTAACACTGGTCAGTCTTCTTCAAAATGGCAAAACAACACTGCTAGGCACAACAGCTGAACCAAATCAATTTGTGTGGGTAGAAAATGCGTTGTTCTTTAATTTTAGATTTAAAACAAAACAAAACAGGGTCACTCTTGCTTATTTTGATTGTTTGTGTATTTCAGTGTCTGCGATTTTGGGGGGTGTCCTAGGTCTCCGGTACACTGCATAAGCACTAATTGATGAAAAATGAAACTCTTTATTTCAAACGGTAGGGGAAAAGTTTACCTTTCTGGCAATATACTTGGTTTTACTATAACTGGCCGCATCACAAAGTTATACAGCTAAATGTATGTGTTTAGTTTTTTTATGGCGATTAGTGCAGAAGTACTTATCTGCTATTACCAGCAGTCGACACGCGGTGATACATATTCCCTTTTGACCTTTCCTTGGGGATATCCCGTACTAAAAATAGAATATGGGATTATGGGAAAGCTGTTGAAGGGATTTCACGCACTATATTCGATTTTCAATACACGACTCAAAACCTTTGGGATAAACCAAAAAGAATAAAGTACAATAATATACAGTTCAGAAAAGAAGAAAAAAAGTTTAAAAAAATCACGTTGTACGAAAGTCTATAAGGAATCGAACCCGAGACCGCCGGCATTAGAGGCAAACGTCTTACCACCCTGCAAGACCGCTTACCGAATACTGAATAGGCGTGAAAACTAAGACTTGAACTGCCAACATAACTGCCACGTGCCCGGGTCAGTTTTCGAATAGAGCATTTGTTGACTCGTAGTTTTCCCCGTTCGTATTTGTGTTGTGTACGTTTTCTTGATATCATCATTACATGTAGTCGCGGTGTTGCCTATAGGGCAATCAATTTTCACCAAAGCCGATGTTACCCAAAAAAATAAAAAATGGGTAATTCCGCAGCTGGGGATATTGTCCCGCTGGAAGTACTCAATATATATATATGACATTTTTTTAATAATTTCGATTCATTTCATAATCCAAAACGTTTAGAATGAAGCAAATTAATAAAATACAAGAACTACGAGTTCATAAAAAAATAAATATAAAATTACCATCGAAGCGATTCGAACCCGGGCCCACAAATGTAAAGACTAGCGCATGTTTGAGCATGTTATCAACTGAGCTATTCTGTCGAACTCTATAAGGTGAGGGAGATTTTAACTTCAAATATTACACTTGAGTTCTCGAGCGTGGCGAAGACTGACTCGAGTGTCCGAGTCTCTCTGTTCGTATTTGTGTACTGTTCTCTATATCTCATTGTTCTGGGCTAATTCAGTTCATAACTGACCCTTCGTATAAGTTTGAAAAGCAATATAAAGTTGCGATAATTTCAAGATTGACCGACATTATTGATACGAAATGCATTGACCAATCGCCAAAAATCGCTGACGTCATAGCATGAAAAATACCCTAATCTCGATGACATACTTAGGAGTTAGTTCGGGAGAACGAAGATCTATGGACGGTTTATTATATAAAGGGAAGCAAGCGGTTAAAAACGGGCGTCGATAGAGCCAATGATTACAGAGATGGGAACTTGTAGTATTTCATCCACTTGTTCTTAATCTTATTCTTTATCATTTCCTCATTCCAAAAACATATAGATATGCCATATTTGAATCTTAAAAAAGCTCGGAAAATTAAAAGTATGACAATTCTATAGTTTAAGGTCCTCGTCTGCACTGTTTGGACAGGAATTCACATTTGACCGTTTGAAATCTGAGTCTATTCACTACAACTTAAAAAAATCTAAATAGAAAACAAGTCGCGTAAGGCGAAAATACAACATTTAGTCAAGTAGCTGTCGAACTCACAGAATGAAACTGAACGCAATGCAACGCAGCAAGACCGTATACTCGTAGCATCGTCAGTCCACCGCTCACGGCAAAGGCAGTGAAATTGACAAGAAGAGCGGGGTAGTAGTTGCGCTTAGAAAGATAGCACGCTTTTCTGTACCTCTCTTCGTTTTAACTTTCTGAGCGTGTTTTTAATCCAAACATATCATATCTTTATGTTTTTGGAATCAGGAACCGACAAGGAATAAGATGAAAGTGTTTTTAAATTGATTTGGACAATTTAATTTTGATAATAATTTTTATATTTTTAATTTTCAGAGCTTGTTTTTAATCCAAATATAACATATTTATATGTTTTTGGAATCAGAAAATGATGGAGAATAAGATGAACGTAAATTTGGATCGTTTTATAAAAATTTTTTTTTTTTTACAATTTTCAGATTTTTAATGACCAAAGTCATTAATTAATTTTTAAGCCACCAAGCTGAAATGCAATACCAAACCCCGGCCTTCGTCGAAGATTGCTTGGCCAAAATTTCAATCAATTTGGTTGAAAAATGAGAGCGTGACAGTGCCGCCTCAACTTTTACAAAAAGCCGGATATGACGTCATGAAAGACATTTATCAAAAAAATGAAAAAACTTTCGGGGATATCAATCCCAGGAACTCTCATGTCAAATTTCATAAAGATCGGTCCAGTAGTTTGGTCTGAATCGCTCTACACACTCACACACACACACACACACACACACACACACACACTGTCACACACACACACACGCACACACACACACACACACACACACACACACACATACACCACGACCCTCGTTTCGATTCCCCCTCTATGTTAAAACATTTAGTCAAAACTTGACTAAATGTAAAAAGCAAGCTTTCCTATTAAGTCCTTTGCTTTGCTGCACTATACTGGTTTGTCACTTCAAGCAATATGCAAACAGGCCATACGCTACTGCGCTACACTGGCTTGTCACGTTCTGTACGCTTTTGTCGTCAAAGTTGCTCGAGCATTCTCGGTTGAAGGCCTCGGGGAAATGCAGTGCGTTAATTTCATTCTGTGAGTTTGACGGGTTGACTAAAATTAATGCAGTAATTTTGCTTAACGCGACTTCTTTTAGCTTTGTGTGTGCTTAGAGGCTATTAAGAGATTTGCATCTGCCCAACACCACCCACCCCCACACACACACAGTGACACACACACACAAATCATGGTTGTCAACAGCTCATCCCACCCAGCCGACCCACACCTGTGGTGGCCAGATGTACTTCCCTGAGACTGGCGTGGTGCCGTGTGTCTGTACTACGGACTCTCTGGGATCCCCGGCAGGACGGCTGGTCTGGTTGCTAGGGAACATCACCATGGCAACAGGATACTACGGCGTGACGCAACTGACGTTCCCCTCTGGTAAAGTGAGCAGACAGCACGATAGGATGATGGCCACGTGTCAGCTGGACTGGGTACGACCAGAAACAGCGGCGATTACCAGTCAAGTGATCTGTGAGTTATATTGTAGACGTCATTTGTATTCTTACGTAATTTCCTTTCTGTTTTTACGTCATCGTTTGTTTTGATTCCATTACTGAAGAAGGAGTTTTTACTCCGAAATATTTATTTCATTTTGGTGATTGGGTGTTATTTTTTATTCTTATGTTGTACGTAGACGTGGCAGATTGATTATTTGTGCTCTTGATCAAGTTTTTTAAACCTTCCCTTTTGTGTGAAATGTATGCAATTATTTGAAGAAAAAACTGTTGAGTAAGCATAATCAGGCCTTTTGATTTACACAGCGAGCTTTCTACTGTACGTGAAAGTTAAACAAGTACATTCAATTTACGTTTCGTAGCTAACAGCATTCCCTTTCAGTGTGTTTTCCCAACGTTTAAAGTTATAGTTTTTGTCGAAAACATTGTTTTGTGCTGCCCGTCTGTCATCGCCTCAAACCAGCAATAGCAGTCAAACCAGATAAGGTGTCATCATCACACCTGGGGGTACTTCTAGACTGTGTAGATTACACAATTAAAGATACATTTCTTCAACAAAACCATTGGCGGGTATTGTTTTGTTTTTATTTACAACTTAATTCATTTACCCCAAATTAATTGTTTATGTTTTTTTGTTCTTTTTTTCTCCCTTTTTTTGTTTGTTTGCCAGATCGTCAAAATACCAATTTCGCTATCAACATGACACTGAAGTACGCGCTGCTGACAGTGTGTACCCGCGTGACTGAGTTTCAAGTGGGGACACAGGTTCTCGCTAGAATCGTACAGCAGAATCAAGAGTGGCCTGGCCTTTGCGCGGACAGGGCTTGCACCAATGCTCACGTCAATGCGACATGTGACGGCGCCTTTTCTAAATCCATCACGACCGTTGTTGTAATTGAACAAGTACCGTAAGTGATAAGACAGCGACAGATGTTGACGTTTATCGTGTGCTGAATGGCTGACACCTGTATTATTAGCACAACAAGGAAAACAGGGACAATGCTTCTTTAATAATGGCATCCTCGTAGCAGAACACTGATTGATTCAATTCAGTGTACATACGTGGCATAACAATCGTGTTGAAGCCCGGCTAAATGGAGCTTCTATAAATGTATGCCTACTAAAGTAACAACGGCTAGCAAAGTGGAATTTGTTAGCGCAATCCCTGAGTCCAGTAGTTCGCGAACAAACGAACATCTCATTTCATGCATCTGTGCCCCTTCTTTCAATTTGAGAAGATTCTTCTCATCCTCCATTTTAGTGACAAGTAGCTTATTATCTCAACGTTACCAAATGGTGCTTCAGTCAAATATTCCTTGTGGTATTTTACGACAACAACTATGGGAATAGAAAACGTGTAGGGTTCAGAAGATTCATAATTACCATGCAAGCTTAGTACCAGCCTCCCCGATGATTGCAAATACAACAAGAGAAATGACATGCCAAATTTATTTTTCGAAATGAGCCAAGCATCGAACAGCACGGTCAGTTTCACCCCAAGGGACGTCACTCCCTAGTTGTTTGGTTGGGGAGGGGGGAGCTGTTCATTATTTTGGAGCAACTTGTGACGGATTGTCTGGTTCGTGTTTTGCTGCAAACAATTAAATGACCATTAAAGTAAAATTGTAGACTCACGCGTAGATTAAGCCTAACTATAACTCATGCTGTTAATTGCTAATCGATAAAACGTATAGAGGGTCGTCAAATAGTAAGTAACTGGTCGGTGTTAACAGCGGCCAATATCCCTGTGGCGTAGCGCTTTGTTAAATATTTTTTTTTTTTCTCTATGAATCTCTAACTGCACTGTGATGTTTTAATAACATAAATAATAATAATGAGACAGGGGCAGGCAGATAGGCAGGCAGATATGTCCTCCTGTACATGCTGTCTACAGTAAAACACACATACAAGATTTCACATGAGAAGATGTGTTTGTGCAGGGATACCGTTCGTTCCAATGACACCAAAAGCACTCGCTCACCTCGGGATGTCCTGTTTAGGGCAGCGGTTCAAGAAGACGCCTTTGACCTAAAGGTACGTGTGTTACGCTGTCCGACCCCGAAATCTCGAGGTCATGGGTTCAAATCTCTGTTGAGGCGTTCATATTCCCCCCTTGGCCCCTCTTGAAAATAGAGTATGCTCAGCCCTGACAGAGCAAACATGAAGTTACCAGCGCAGAAGTCAAGCCTGGATGAAGCTTTCAAGGTCATGCGGGCAGTGTAGGTCGGGATTCAGGCCGCCTTAGCTGTCTTCCTCTCGGACGCCCTTTCAGTCCTTCAGGCCCTAGAGAACGACAAACTCCCACAGCTGGCCAAAGCATTACAGATGGTCAGACAAACCAGAAGAGTTGTCCTCCAGTGGATACCAGCACACTGTGGGATACCAGGAAATGAAAGGGCAGATGAGCTGGCGAAAGAAGGAGCCGTGGAAGACCAACCTGAAAACAGTGTCAGCTTTAGTGAGCAGAAGACAATCATCAAGGCATTGATGAGGCCAAGGACAAACAGAGATGACTACCACACAATGTCCAGAGAGCAGCAAGTCAACCTCATCAGGCTGCATACTGGCCACAACAGGCTCAATGCTCACATGAACCGAAAGTTCAAGCTGGCGCCATCACCAACCTGTGCCTGCGGTCAAGAAGACCAAACAGCGAAACACATCTTACAGCCCTTACTAGATGAGGAACGAAAAGAAGTGTGGCCGTCACCAACTCACTTGCAGACCAAACTATATGGCAGTCGACAGGAGTTGAAGAAAACGACAACATTTATCACCAGTGCTGGACTGATCGTGTAACCTCTGCGAGCGCCAAGAAGAAGAAGAAGAAGTGTCCTTGCAGGATTCTCAGCCCTATCTTTTCAAACGCATAACCTCGGATAGTCACAGAGATACGTACTCAGCTTTAATCGTGGAGATACATTTTGAATTCCACACTGCTTAATCTTTATGGATGTTAATTACTCAAAGCAATACATTTATTATGCAAACATATTTTGTATTGTACGCGAGGTCTATGCACATTCTTGCAAATGCATCAGGTACTGAGAAGATCTAGTAGACTTCAGATACGACAACATAAGACTTATACAAAACATCATTAAAACGCTATAATGTAAGCAAACTTCCAACAGACGCATGAAACGCTTCCAGAGTTTAAGCAAGGTATTTTAAATGTTTCATGTTTGATAATTAGAAGTAGAAACACCTGTTGCTACAAGCAACAAGAAAAACAAGAAAAGCTAATGCTTTATTCGACTCCCCTTCGTCATGTCTCACTTCACTCGCTAAATTACAGTTGACCCCCCCCCCACCCTCTCCCAAGAAAACGACCTCCATTCGTCCCAAACATGATCCGAATGCAACCTGACATATTAATTCATTTAGTTATAATTAATCCTCAGAATATCCCAGCACCAAATTTGCTCTACCCCAATCCCTCACCTAACCACCATCACTATCCTCTTACTCAACACGTGCCCTCTACATTTTGAGAAAAAAATAAAAACAGTAACAATAACACACAAGAAATGCAAATGCTTGCACGACTCTCCTTCATTTTTCAGGAACCCCCCTATTCTTTTTAGACCCCAACCCCTCTCCCTCAAAATAAGACGTACTCTCTCCCCTTTAAGACCCTCCCCCCTCCCCATCCGATAGAAGGCTCCTTCCCTAGGGCCTGCCCCCCCCCCTCCCCCAACCATCCTACCTATTAAAAGACTCCCTCTCTTTTAACCCCCTAGCCCTCCCCCCTCCCAGTTTAGCCCATTGGAGACCCAGTTCTCTCAGATTTTCTATTTCATCAACTCTGAAAGTTTACCCCCATTTTAAAACTCTTTTAAGACATGATTTTCTCAGGGTTTTTGTTTTAGGTCTTAAAAGGAGAATTTCACCGTGTATTACCCTTGAAGGGTTACAAGTTTCAAAACTCTAGCTTCAAAAACCCATGAGATAACGTCAATGTTAAGTTATTATGAATCGAACATGACCCCCTGTGACCCCAAAACTTGACGAGGGTCAAACAAACTTTCGTCAAGTCGGTAGATTATAAAACCCTAGAAGTGTGCATCGTATTAAAGCTCTTGCTTCTAAAACATCCGAGATAACCTCAACGTTAAGTTTTTATGAAACCAACATCATTTGACGAGGGTCAACCAAACTTGGGTCACTTTGGATATCATCAAACCCTAAAAGTGTGCACAGTTTTAGAGGTCTAGCTTGAAAAACATTCGAGATAACCAACTTTCTTCTTTTTTTTTGTCCACGGACGGACGGACATTCAGACGGACACATATGAATCCTAATACTCAGTGAGTCAAAAAATAAATGCGACAAGAATGTTCATCGAGTTTTACTCCGGTGTATATTCCACTACTATTGACTATGTACTCACTGATTTGTTACAATATATGGAATGTCTATTTCATTCGAATTTTGATTCAAGTTATAACACATTAGTAATTAAATTAAATTAAATACAGTGTACGTGTGTGTTTTTACATTTATTCAAGTAATGATTGAATGTTTTAACATGAGCGGAGAGCAAGGTTTGTCTCCCGATGTATGTTTGTTTGTGTGTGTGTGTGTGTGTGTGTGTGTGTGTGTGTGTGTGTGTGTGTGTGTGTGTGTGTGTGTGTGTGTGTGTCTGACTGCCTGTCTGTCTGTGTCTGTGTCTGTGTGTCTGTGAACAGTATTTCTCAAAAATTACTGGACGGATTGTGACCAAACTTGGTTCATACATTTTTGAAAGCATTAGCTTGAGAAAAAAAATCGCGGATTTTGGATGGGGCCATTTGATGACGTCATATTTGACTGTTTGCAAAAGTTGAGGCGGCACTCTCACGGCTTTTTGTTTTGACATTTCGTTACATGAAATTTGATTTGGTCCGGACAATGGGATTGCATTTCAGCTTTACAAATTTGCTGTTAAAAATTCGCTGATTTTTTTTATAATTTCTGTAAAATTGATATTTTAATCACAAAGATAACATCATTGTATTCTGTATTACCTGCTGTATCCGGAAATAGATAGTTCTGTTGTGTTGGATTGAAAAATGGCCTTAAAATAAAGAAAACCGTTAGATATTGACTTTCTTTATTGTGAGATGAAAACACAAACAATTATCAGAAGTATTAGGCCTCCAGGACAAAAGAACTCTTTCAGCGAAGTATTATGCAAGTCCGATATTCTCACAATCTTGCCTTTTTTATTTTCAGACCATTAATGCAACACTCCAGAAAAATCAGACACTTGTCTCAGTCCGGGAAATGTGCACACCTGGGTACATCTACACAAGAACTAATTGCGGTAAGAACAAGATAATGTGTTTAGTGGTGTTACGCCTTTCTTTCAACTAGTTTATTCATGAATCTGAAGAAGCTTCGGTAACAGCAAGATTCTGAAATAAAGTGATGAACAAATTCAACAATATTGTTTCTTTTGTGACTGTTCATGTTGTATGCATGTCAAAGATTTTTTTTTTTTTTTTTTTTTTTTCTTTTTTTGTTGACCTCAGTTGCATGCAGGATGCTTCAACCCATATTTTTTGCCCGATTTTTGTAATTTTTTTTTTTTTTTCTTTTTCTTTAAGGCGGGGAGCATCCTTCTTCCTTGGTCTCTTTCTGTATAACATAATCAACTTTATATTATACAAAACATAAATTTCTGTCTAATGTTTAACTCTAATTCCAATAAAATACGTAAGTCTAACTTCTTCCCATACTTAAATTTTCCTATGGTCATTTTTGTTATCAAAATACAATAATTTATAAAGTAAATTTGATCGTTTTTTAAATTTTCATTCCAAAAACCAAATAATATATCTGTTTCATTCAAAGTTATATTATAATAAATTTGCTTAAAAATAAAGTCTTTACATAGTTTCCAAACGTTCCTCACCTCTTGACAATGAAAAAAGAAGTGCTCAAGTGTATCCAGTTCATTACAAACTTCACAATTATTAGTTTGACATAAACCCATCTTGTTTAGTAAAATATTCGTTGGGTAAATTCTGTGTAAAATTTTCCAATGAAGCAGACGCAGTCGTTCTTCTTTTGTACAATTAACAGCTAACAGCCAGTGTCTTGATTCCAGAACAATATTATGCTTTCTTTGCCAAAAAGAACAGGCGCTCGGAGTTTGTACCTCGAAATTAACCAAAACAGTTCTTATTTCCCTTGGTGTAATATTACCAATACGAGTCAAACCCTGCAACAGAACATATCGGTATGGCAATGCGTTAATCAGTTTTGTTTTAAGTGCTGTACATAACGCATTATACTCAAATTGTCTGGCTGGTTTATAAGCAACCTTTTGACATAATTCTTCAAATGAAATCATGTCACCGATTTCATTCATGACATCCTTTACATGATAAATATGACATTTAATAAAATCTTTGAAAAAGAGGCATTTATGTTTATATTGTATATTCATGTTGTTCCATATACATTGATTCATCAATGGAACAGGTGTGGCATCATACTTTTCATACAAAATGTGTTTGTTGTCTAGCCAGGTTAACAATACTTGTCTCCAAAAGACCGATCTGCAGTTAACAACGCCAACCAGCTTCTTGGAGGATGCATTAGAGTCAAAACAGGACAAACCATTACCCAAACTTGAAAAAACATATCTAGGAGTGACAGACCAGTAATTGTCTGTAGAGTTCTGCAGACCAATAGCCCACGACATCATAAATGAGTTGTGCATATCCACAACATTTATCATATTTAATCCACCATCATCTTTTAATTTACACATAATTGTTCGTTTTACTTTTTCAAACGCCCGTGTATTTGAATATTTTTTCTTCCAAATAAACCTGAACAAAATGGAATTAATTTGATGTAAAACATGATAAGGCACTGCTAGAGACTGGAAGATATAAACGAACTGAGATATAAGAAAGGTTTTAACAATGCAAATTTTACCTTGTATACTTAAGTTTCTTTTGGACCAATTAAAAATTATTTGTTGCATACGTTGAATTTTCTTAGACCAGTTGTCTTCAATTGATGACGCAGGTATATTGTTTGAAAAAACAATTCCAACGATTTTTACTTTCCGTTTCCATTTAAGACCAAAATATTGGTCAGTACAGTATTTGTTTGACCCAATCCACATGGCTTCAGTTTTATTTACATTCACTTCTAAATTGGAAACAGCTTTAAACATGTTTAAAATATGTAAAGCTCTTTCCAGATCTCTTTGATCATGTAAAAAAAGGGTGACATCATCGGCATATAAGAGCAGTTTTAGGACCCTCATTGGTGATACCTCAAAAGGTGACATGGGTAGCCGGATACCCTCAACATCTTCATCTGAACGAATCTTAATTGCTAACAATTCAAGGGCTATAATAAATGCCATCGGCGAGAATGGGCATCCTTGACGGATGCCTGATTCCACAGGGAAATGCTCAATAACCAATGCATGTCAAAGATGAAACAATCTGTAAATTGTTAAATCACATGAACAATACATGGTAATTTGGTCGATGGTTAAATCACATGAACAATACATGGTACTTTGGTCGATGGTTAAATCACATGAACAATACATGGTAATTTGGTCAATGGTTAAATCACATGAACAATACATGGTAATTTGGTCGATGGTTAAATCACATGAACAATACATGGTAATTTGGTCGATGGTTAAATCACATGAATAATGCAGGGTAGGCTAAGTTGTTCGATGGTTTAAGGGAATATATCTAACAAGAAAACGGTCTCAAATCGCCCCATAAGCTATACAGTTCAGGTTGTAATTATATGACCACACACAAGAATTACCTTAAAATAAACGTTTGAGTGCTGAGTTACTCAAATTGAAAACGGCTGTGTTTTGAGTTGGCATTCCAGACTGTAATTCTCAATGTGACGCTCTTTAAGGAAGTTATAGATTTCGTCCTGACCTTTCGACCCTGAGTCTTGCATGCGCTTTTCCTAGATATACAGATATAAATTAAGCCGAGAGCTACTGAGTTCGTTTTGGGAGTTGAATAGATTACAATATACACGAGGAAGGTCTGAGAGTTAGTGTTTGAGCGTTCTATTGTTCAAATCTGAATGTTGTGTTTGGTAGTCATTGCAGAACTTAATATTCCCCAACCGACATTTCGTTTGTTTCTGCTGTGTAAAGCGTGTTAGCGCGCGATGTATGACACGCAATTTGCGTGCGTAAGCTCGACTGTAGATTCGACTTCTTCAATCCAACGGTCTTGATCTGCTTTGACGAATGGGTATCTATGAAAACTAAATAAACAATAATGACGTCCGGAAGTCCTGACAGGAGAGCTGGGCGATGCAAACCATTCGCTGATTAAACTTCATTTAATTATTTGGTATCGTTTCGGAGCGGTTTTGAGCAACACATTGCAGGTGTTTCTTAATTACAGTACTTTAAGGTCCAAATCATCAGAAAACTTTCCAAATGGCGCCTTCGATAGTATATCTTTAAATCACATTTATAATGCAGGGTAAATTGGCCGATGTTTATAACATTGTAATATTGCAGTTTTGTGTGTGTTGTTAATTCATAAACTGCTCTTAATATTCAAGAGACAACTGCCTCACATCGACATTAGAATAATTAACCCATGGTACATATATAAATAAAGTGAGGCTTAATCCTGTTGCACAGAAAACAAATAATTTTTTGTGTGTATGCTTCAAAATCACAGTAATAGACCAAGGGACCTTTTGCATAATATGTTTATTCATGACACATTATTGTGTTTTGTTTTTTTACGTGTGGTAAAGATAGAACAACAAATACAAAAACTGATCGTGGTTGTTTTTACATTTAGTCAAGCTTTGACTAAATGTTTTAACATTGAGGGGGAATCGAGACGAGGGTCGTGGTGTATATGTGTGTGTGTGTGTGTGTGTGTGTGTGTGTGTGTGTGTGTCTGTCTGTCTGTTTGTCTGTCTGTCTGTGCGTGTGTGTGTGTAGAGCGATTCATACTACTGGACCGATCTTTATGAAATTTGACATGAGAGTTCCTGGGAATGATATCCCCGGACTTTTTTTTCTCATTTCTTCGATAAATACTTTTGATGACATCATATCCGGATTTTTGTAAAAGTTGAGGCGGCACTGTCACACCCTTATTTTTCTATCAAATTGATGGAAATTTTGGCAAAGCAATTTTCGACGAAGGCCGGACTTTGGTATTGCATTTCAGCTTGGTGGCTTAGAAACTAATGAATGAGTTTGGTCATTAAAAATGGGAAACTTGTAAATGAAATTATTTTTTTATCAAACGATCCAAAAACAATTTCATCTTATTCTTCGTCATTTTTTGATTCCAAAAATATATACATATGTTATATTTGGATTACAAACAAGCTCTGAAAATTAAAAATATGAAAATTATTATTACAATTAAATTTCCGAAATCAATTTAAAAACAATTTTATCTTATTCCTTGTCGGTCCCTGATTCCAAAAACATATAGATATGATATGTTTGGATTAAAAGCAAACTCAGTGCGCTAAAAAGAATAGAGATACAGAAACGCGTGTTATCCTGCTCAGCGCGACCACTACCGCACTATTTTGGCTTGTCAATTTCACTGCCTTTGCCACGAGCGGTGGACTGACGAAACTACGAGTATGCGGCTTTGGTGAAAAAAATGCAGTGCGTTCAGTTTCATTTTGTGAGTTCGACAGCTTGATTAAATGTTGTTATTTCGCCTTACGCGACTTGTTTGTTTTGTGTGTGCATGTACTCTTTATCATAAAGGATTCACTTCAACACAGCACATATACATGTACATTTATATTGTTAACAAGACTTGTTGATCATACATCTTCTATGTAAATGTCACCATTCAATTATGTGTCGTACGAGTGAATAAAATCATGTGTGCTTCTGTTAATCTGTATTTTCATGTGTTGCTGTATCAAGTTTGTTTTGGTTCTACTGCTGGTGTGCATTCGTTGTGTGCTTGGCTTATATATGTGTTTACAATTAAAACATAGCTAGCTCAACACAATATAAACAATCACATAAGCAATATTAAAGCCCCAGTATGTCTCAAATGGTTTACAAAACGATTTAAATCTTCTAATGAAAAAAGCAGTTCTTACCTTATGGAACACACTTGCAATAGCATTTAATAGCATTAAATGAAACAGTTCGTTTAAATTGCTATTTAGCTCGCGTAAACCACACACCAGATTTCTTGGTTTATCTAACCCCTGAGCCATCGTGAACCCGTGTCACACACTTTCCTTTTTTTTCACAATTTAGTCGTCAGTTTGTGATTTCAATGCGACTAGCTGTATCTGCAATTGCACGTTATTGTGTACCTCTGATTCTAAAACGCAACAAACGACTGCGAGTCACACGAACTTGTCGGCGGCGGCTGGCTTCAAAGAAAGCGAGCGCTATGCAGAAAAATCGTCTGCATTGAGACACGACCTTTCGTCACCCTGCTTCCGGGCTATCTGTTTTAAAACTTTCAAAACTTCGAATTGTACTGATCATGTTTTGATGAAAAATTAAATCTTTTATGATTTAAGAATGTTTGTGTTACAAGCTGTCAATGTATCATTTAGATTTTAAAAGTTAGTTCTAGCGCGAAAACCAGGCGCCTGTTTGTAGATCAGACGGTCCACGAAAATAAATTCTTTTAAATTTTGTTACTCTCGACGTAAAGCAGGCCAGGATGTTCCCGTTCGGTGAGCGTTCAAATGGAAGGGTGTTTGTTCTGTGTGTAAAACCTGACAGTTTCTGTGGTGGTTTACGGGAGGCTTACTGTGCCTTTAAACACACTTCAGTATAAATATAATATCCACTATTTTCCCTCTACCATTCGATTTCAAATCACAAGTCACAGCACATATTTACTGTGCCACACTTTACATGAAAAAAATGCCATCTGAACGTAAATTCCCGTTCACACACAACATTCAAATCATACTGTTGACCATAATTTATTTGAATTTTTTTTTTTTTTTTTTTTTTTTTTTTTTTTTTTCTTTTTTTTCTTCTTTTTTTTTTTTTTTTGTTTTTTGTTTTTTTTGTTGACCTCAGTTGTATGCAGGCTGCTTCAACCCATATTTTTTGCCCGATTTTTGTAATTTTTTTTTTTTTTTTTTTTTTTTCTTTAAGGCGGGGAGCATCCTTCTTCCTTGGTCTCTTTCTGTATAACATAATCAACTTTATATTATACAAAACATAAATTTCTGTCTAATGTTTAACTCTAATTCCAATAAAATACGTAAGTCTAACTTCTTCCCATACTTAAATTTTCCTATGGTCATTTTTGTTATCAAAATACAATAATTTATAAAGTAAATTTGATCGTTTTTTAAATTTTCATTCCAAAAACCAAATAATATATCTGTTTCATTCAAAGTTATATTATAATAAATTTGCTTAAAAATAAAGTCTTTACATAGTTTCCAAACGTTCCTCACCTCTTGACAATGAAAAAAGAAGTGCTCAAGTGTATCCAGTTCATTACAAACTTCACAATTATTAGTTTGACATAAACCCATCTTGTTTAGTAAAATATTCGTTGGGTAAATTCTGTGTAAAATTTTCCAATGAAGCAGACGCAGTCGTTCTTCTTTTGTACAATTAACAGCTAACAGCCAGTGTCTTGATTCCAGAACAATATTATGCTTTCTTTGCCAAAAAGAACAGGCGCTCGGAGTTTGTACCTCGAAATTAACCAAAACAGTTCTTATTTCCCTTGGTGTAATATTACCAATACGAGTCAAACCCTGCAACAGAACATATCGGTATGGCAATGCGTTAATCAGTTTTGTTTTAAGTGCTGTACATAACGCATTATACTCAAATTGTCTGGCTGGTTTATAAGCAACCTTTTGACATAATTCTTCAAATGAAATCATGTCACCGATTTCATTCATGACATCCTTTACATGATAAATATGACATTTAATAAAAACTTTGAAAAAGAGGCATTTATGTTTATATTGTATATTCATGTTGTTCCATATACATTGATTCATCAATGGAACAGGTGTGGCATCATACTTTTCATACAAAATGTGTTTGTTGTCTAGCCAGGTTAACAATACTTGTCTCCAAAAGACCGATCTGCAGTTAACAACGCCAACCAGCTTCTTGGAGGATGCATTAGAGTCAAAACAGGACAAACCATTACCCAAACTTGAAAAAACATATCTAGGAGTGACAGACCAGTAATTGTCTGTAGAGTTCTGCAGACCAATAGCCCACGACATCATAAATGAGTTGTGCATATCCACAACATTTATCATATTTAATCCACCATCATCTTTTAATTTACACATAATTGTTCGTTTTACTTTTTCAAACGCCCGTGTATTTGAATATTTTTTCTTCCAAATAAACCTGAACAAAATGGAATTAATTTGATGTAAAACATGATAAGGCACTGCTAGAGACTGGAAGATATAAACGAACTGAGATATAAGAAAGGTTTTAACAATGCAAATTTTACCTTGTATACTTAAGTTTCTTTTGGACCAATTAAAAATTATTTGTTGCATACGTTGAATTTTCTTAGACCAGTTGTCTTCAATTGATGACGCAGGTATATTGTTTGAAAAAACAATTCCAACGATTTTTACTTTCCGTTTCCATTTAAGACCAAAATATTGGTCAGTACAGTATTTGTTTGACCCAATCCACATGGCTTCAGTTTTATTTACATTCACTTCTAAATTGGAAACAGCTTTAAACATGTTTAAAATATGTAAAGCTCTTTCCAGATCTCTTTGATCATGTAAAAAAAGGGTGACATCATCGGCATATAAGAGCAGTTTTAGGACCCTCATTGGTGATACCTCAAAAGGTGACATGGGTAGCCGGATACCCTCAACATCTTCATCTGAACGAATCTTAATTGCTAACAATTCAAGGGCTATAATAAATGCCATCGGCGAGAATGGGCATCCTTGACGGATGCCTGATTCCACAGGGAAATGCTCAGATATCCACCCTGTATAATTAATACAACTTTGACTGTTATTCATGATAACCGAAGCCCATTTCTTAAAATTGTCTCCAAAACCAAACTTATCAAAAGCAAACAAAATAAAGTCTTTGGATATGCTATCAAAAGCGCGTCGAAAATCAACTGCCAATAAAACTCCAGGTTTATCCATTGTATTCATAATATCTATGGTGTCATCAATAAGTCTAATCATTGTGCTAATTTTCCTACCTTTCATAAAACCAACCTGATTTTCATGAATAATATCACCAATTACAGTTGAAAGTCTCCTTGCCAGACATTTTGCGAGGATCTTGTAATCTGTGTTAGTCAGAGATATGGGTCTCCAATTCCCGAGATCATCTCTGGGCAATTCTTTCCCTTTATGGATTAATGTCAAGACAGCTTGTTTTTGAGTGGTCGATAACTCGCCATTAGCAAAGGATGATATAAAGGAGGCATGAACTACATCCCTAATCTTCAGCCAAAATACTTTATAAAAACAGGTAGTGAGGCCATCTAGACCTGGGGCTGAATCGTTATTTAATAGTTTTAGAGCAACTGTTAATTCCTCTTTGGTAATATCAGAATCTAGATTGCCTTTTTGGTCATTGGAAAGAAACGGTATATTCAAATCTTGTACAAATTCCTGTGCGCTCACTTCGTTAAATTCAGATTGTTTTTCATATGCATCTTTAAAAAAACGTACCTGCTCTTTCATAATTTCTTGCTGTGTATTTACTACCCTTCCATCTTTTGTTTGCAACCGGTCCATAATTTTCATATTGGCTTTACTTTTTTCCAAGTTCAAAAAATATTTGGTGTTCTTCTCCCCTTCTTCAATAAACTGGACACGGGAACGAACTTGGGCACTTTTGGCTTTTTCCAGTGACAGTACCTCAAGCTCTGATTTAATATTTTCTCTCTTTATCAAAAGTGTCTCATCCTGTGGTTTATTGGCTAATAGTGTATCAGATTCATCTAATTCCCTCTGAAGAGAAACACAATAATTAGTTTGTTTTCGTTTCCTTCCTGCTGCATAGGCTGTACACAAATCACGCATTCGTACTTTCAATAATTCCCATTTTAAGTGAGCATTCGTATCCATATTTTCTAATAAAAAGGCATCAATCAAATCATTCATCAGATCAACAAAAAATTTATCACTCAGTAATTGGTTATTGAATTTCCAATAAGAGGGACCACGTTTGATATTTACAAACTGAATTTTGAGTTCAAGCAAACGATGATCTGTGTGTGGTACTGACAAAATATTACAAAAAAGGGTTTTATCAAATAAATGATCAGAAACGAAAATATAATCGAGACGACGGGCTATAAAGGGGTTCTTCCTACTCCAGGAAAACTCCCTTTCATCTGTGTGAAACAGGCGCCATACATCATTTAAGACATTATTATTTAAGAATTGCTGGAAATTTACCACATCAACCGTTTTATGCTTTTTCTTTGAATTTACTTATGGACATTTTTTGAATTTATATGATGTGATTTATTTGCTGATTTTCATTTTGATTATTTTCATTAACTTCATAACCAAAAAGAACATCTCGTTCACTCAAAAGAATGCTTTTGCCAATTAACATGTATAAATCTTTCATTCTGAAAATGTATCCAAACATTTTTCATCTTGGTATAATTCAGAAAAAAAAGTTCAATAAAAAACGCTGGCGCTGGACCCGAGTACTCTTCAGACTGGCTCGCTCCCCCAGTATGAAAGTTTTTGTCTTGTGCACGTGGATTTAAAAAAAAAATTTTTTTTTTATTTATTTTACACAATTAAAAAAATTATTAGAGTAAAATAAAACATTAAAACGTTCATAATAAACAATAGTAAACAAGAATTAAAAAAAAAAAATAGACCGCCCATGCCGGGAATTGAACCCGGATCACTTTGGCCATAGACGGACGTGCTACGACAACTTTACTAGAGTTGTGCGCCTTGAATCACTGTGTGTATCTGTCGCTCTCTCTCTTTCAGTCTCACCGAGACCAAACACTGTATTGTAGTTTCTTTGCCGAGACCAAATCCCCACCAGCTGCGGCTGGTTTGCAAATCATGCTTTTCTCGTCACTGCGTGACGTGTTCGGCTCAGGGCGCCCAAGTCTCCCCTTTAGTTCAGTGACTGGCTGTTCGCAAAGCGACCAGCCTCCCACCGCAAAAACTCCCCCCGTTAAGAGTCGTTTTGGTGGAATATTTCGCATTGAGGTCCCAGGTAACATTATGAAGTTTTAATACGATCAATCGGACCTATTATCAAGTTAGTGTATCAACTTTTGAACGAACTGCGCCCAGTAGTTTCCCAGCAATAAGCTGTTAAGTCGAGACAGACACACAGACACACAATTAAAGTCTGCTGGACCCTAGTACTGCGTACTCGGGGATAAAATTAATGTTTCCACAATAATCGCACTTATTATTTTCTCTAATCCTCATAATTATTATTTAGTAGACGGTGGGATACACGTTATGCAAACTATTCCACTGTAATAATCTTAGTCGTTCTTCGTCTGTACAATTACGTGCCAACGTCCAATAATTCTTATCAAGCTGAACTTGATATTTATTTTGCCAAAAGCGTGCAGCGCATGGCACGGTATTTTTCGCCGTCGCTAGCAAGTGGCGTAAATCGCGCGGCGTGACCGGCTGTTTTCTCGTGGCTGGCTGAGTGTCGTTTTGTTCACTGTCTCGCGGTTTTACGCGCGCACATAGCAGTTTTTATGGCCCAGTATGCAAACTGCCTATTTACATGATGCTCCACTATCACACAAATATATGCACAGAAAATAAATTAATTTCCAACCCATGCATCTTTAACATATATAATGCCAGCTTGAATCTAATGCTTTAAAAAAAAGCATTGTACTTTTATACACAATGGCCGGGTCGTTAAATAATCACTCATCCAAAAAGAGATTATGCTCGCTCTCAACATGCGTTCTATTTTCTAACCATATATTCAATACTTCTTTCTAAAAATGTGAACGTATTAAAGGCTGCCATATACGTAGCGTTCATTAATTAATTCATGTTTACATGTGCCAATAATGTTATAAAACTGTACCTAAGGGGATATAATAACGATTGGCTGTAGCTTTCGAAAACAGAAAAAAATATTTCAGTATTGCAAAGTGGTTTTGATAGTGTCGAATGTAAACAGAACAGTCTCAAAGTGAAAGTGGATGTTTTCCGGAAATTGCGAAGTTAAACAAGAATACAGAAAAGCGCGCTTTCCTGCTTAGCACAATACGCTACCGCGCTAATCTGGCGTGTCAATATCATTATCACTACGTTTTGCACGTGGAAGGTGAGCGATTTCCTTCACGCGGGGATTGACGAAGCTGTACTGTCTGTGTTGACGGTCTAAAAATAGCCCAAGTCCTTGAGAACTGTTGCTAAACATTGCAATAAAGAATTAATTATTTCTCGTAATTGGTAAGGACTTCAAACCTAAAACTTTGCAGGAAGCTTCATTTATACATCCCCGCAACGATGGGAAAAGCCCTGGAAGCAATTAAACTAATTAAATAGGATTATGTCAGCCTTAAAATTCAATCTAACGAAATCCTTAACACATGCTGAACTTTTAAACCAAGCAAAATCCTTCTCCAATATTTTAAACAAAAAAGTCGGTATAATGTTCCCTTTTTTTAAAAACATCACAGTGTACGCGTACGTTTTTCGCCAATGTCAGCAAAAATGATGCTTGAAAATCATACATATTTATCATTAATACCTCCTTTCGTATAAGGCCAAACAAAAATATATGTTGATTTAGGGTAACCCGACCGACCCTATTTTTTCTCCCGCCGACCCTATAACTTTTGTTTTCATTTTCATTTCAGTCCTTTTTTTTCTCCATAAGAAGCAACAAAAATAGTGTTTTATGTATCGAGCACCTTTCTTGGTACCACGAGGGATTGCATCGGGTAACACATCTGCGACATCAAAAACGTCTTAATTATGCATGATTCCCCTATAACACCTAAATGTCTTTTTTGTCAATTCTTGATTATTTTATTCAATTTATATTATACAAAAACTGTTACTCCAATACATAAGGCAGGCATATAATTGCAAAAATAATTACCAATAATGTTCAACTTATTTCTTTGTTAAAAAACTAAATGGAGAATTCGTGTCATTCCTTTTTTAACCTGGCCACATAACCCTGTTTTGCTTTTGTTCATTTTTAAATGTGATATACAATAACATTCTTCAATCATATGCAAAAACTTTTCCAAATTTTGTGATCTCTTAAAAACATGTTTACATTATCAGTTTTAATATTTCTGAAGGATTATGCACATTTAAATCAGGACCGGGCAGACATAATCCGTTTTACATTCTCATATTGCATATTGCATGATTAATTGGTTGATGCTTATTGATATTGCACGGTATGTTGGTTGATGTTTTGTAAAAAAAATAAAAAAAAGGATTTGTATCAGAACTCATATTTTGCACAAACTGATTTCAGAAATCAACTAAGATCTAAATGTTTCTGCAATGACATAATACAAAATCTGAAGAAAAAACGAGTTACGAACATCAACTGCTTCACTTCATCTGTACTTATATTGATTAAATAATAATGGTATCTCAATTACTATTAATGAATTGCATAATCAATGTACGAGTACAACCTGCTTGGCATGAACATCTTCATTGCATTTATGTTAGCAGCATCTGAACAAATTATTAGCAAACTTTTGCGATTAGTTTTACATACCATTGAATCACTTTTAATTATTTGGACTGCGCACGAGCACCTTCCAGTTTGTGATTTTAGTAATCACTATTATTCTAAGAATGATAAAACATAAATGCATTTTCTTGGTTGTGCCGACAGTGAAACAAGAAGAACCGTCATCCACGTCCCCTGTTCTCATTGGCTCGATCATTGGAGGAGTGGTGGCCTTTCTGGTGGTTGTCATCCTTGTCATCGTTGTTTACAGGTGATGTCTATAGAAATGCTAGCGTACCTCCATTCTAGTCGGCTTGATTGATTAACAACAATAATAATTGATAATAATAATAATAATAATTGTCAGTAAGTACTGGTGTCACATGACTGATGTGAACCAGTTGATTGGCTAATGGCGATGCGCTAAAACTGTTAGCGCACTCTTGGAGTGCGCTAACTTTTCCACAGAGCGTATTATTACGCCCTTTGCCTAAGCAAGACTGTGCTCTCATCCTCAGAATTAATTACTGACATGTAGCTTATTTTCTCCACAATACCAAATGACCATAAATTCCCTGCTTCTCAATTAAAGCAGAAGTGTTTTTTTTCTGACAGATTGCATGTGCCTGTGCCACAGTGCGGCTGCCAGTGATCTAAAAATAGAAGCCGCTGTGTTTCATCTAATTTTCGCCGACTTGCATAGATTCTTCTCATATGCCGTGTTAGTGGCATGTAGCTTATCATCCACATTACCAAATGATGAGTTAGTATAAAATTCCCACCCGCTAGCAGAAAACACAAGTGTTATTCCGATAACGTACCAGCTAGACCAGTTTGGAAGACTGACTCGATCGACTCTGTAGCACTGACTACACTGAAATACGACTGCATCAGTTCAGTAAATGAATGGTTTCCGAATTATTATTTCAAGGCAAGAACAATCGTAATCGAAAACGTGTAGGGTTCAGAACGTTCTTACCATATATAAGACTTATCGTTACCAGCCTGCCTCGTAAGTGCAGACTCAGTGCAGACTGCATGCAGTGGTTTGATTGCCCTAACAGACGACATAAACCCCGCTTAGCAAATTAACATGTTGGGCAAATGTGAACGAAAAAACGATGGGGATATAATACGTGTAGGGTTCAGAGCATTCTTACCGTTCATATGTAGTACCAGACTCCCAGATGAGTGAGATACCACACGAGAAACATGCCACATTTATTTTGGAAATGTGCTTTCCCGTCGACCGTGGCAAGGGGCAAAACTCTGCCCAGTCAATCTGTCGAATAGTCCAGGCATATTAGAGAACAACGTTGAAGTGACAATGACTAGGTTTAAAATGTCCCTTATCAGAAAGTTCAACCTCATTCGTTTGATGTTTATTAAGCACATTTTCATATAAAGTTGGCGCTTCATACGGAAAAATGGCTTTGAAATTGACCCAAATCCTTCTTTGGGCTCTGTAAATGTCGTTTGGGGGTATGGTTGTAAAATGGTATCTACTGGTCACCCCAATGTATAAACTGAAAACTATTTCTGCACCAGAACACGCAGAAAGGATTGTATCTGCCTGATGTCTGATGCTTTTCAAAATCCCCAACCACTAACACCTTCAAAACGGACTTTAACTGACACTGTTGTTTTTCCCTATATAATCCTTACTATTTTTCCGAGACGTCGTCGTGTTGTGTATTTAGCTTGCCACAACCTCATACATGGTCCTGAAAGTTAAAGTTGAAGAAAATACTAAAGATAAATGAAAAAGCTGACGCAGTGTCATTCGCACCGTGAATCCCCCCATGGGAACATACTAAAGTCTGGTTCCAAATAGGCTCAATTTCCTTCTATTTCTTTGTATTTCTGCCTCGTAGGGGTAGGGGTGTTCAAACCAAAGGCACCTTTAAACCAAAATTCAAATCACACATCTTACAATACTAAGACACTCAGCAGTAAAAGGGTGTCTGCTGGTAAAAAATTCCAAACAATCCTAAAAGTACTTCACTACTAAAAGTGCTTTTAAAAAGAGCCGTTATTTTTCCCTCTATATTCAGTATTGTGTTTTCTGCGAACATGTAGTCTATTTAGATGGTTGTCGTGTGCACTTGAGTTGCTAAAGCGTTTTCAGTTGGGCATATGTCGAAAAGCAAAGAATTAGCCCTTTGAAAACCATCAGAACTGTCACACAAAAATAACATTTACCTATCTCACCAACTGACCAAACATAGGGCTTTTCCTTATGTATTATGTATTGTCGTGTTTTTTGTAGCATACTTGTGAAAACAGCCACCACTGTTGTAAATGATACTTTAAAGAGCATTATTTCATTTTTACAGTTGAAGGACAACCTGGACTGCCGTATATTACAGCTGTTTTACAATCAGCCAAAATTTTCTTAACAAACGTATGTTAAGAACAACTCCCATAGTGAAATTGAAGGAAAACAAATTGAAAATCCCCCTGCCATAGAGGAGCTAAAGAATCAACAATAAACGACTGCATGGATAGCTTGATGCACGAATGCATTGCGGACATGTTTGTCTCCAACCAAGAGAAAGTTCCAAAAAATCCCTTTTGTGCTTCTTATTATACAGTGACGTCAAAGACAGCCTTTTCTGCTGTTCATACATTCAGGGGTTATGGTTACACTAAACGACGTAGTTGTAGCCATACTGCCATCCAGATTTATTTTTTCCTTGCGAGCAGTCACAGGGTGTTTGTGCTGTCTGCCAACCGTTAGATGACCCCGCCCAAGTCTGTTAAGGGACCGTTTGACCGTTATAGAACGCGTCTTTTTGATTTTTTGGCACAGTTGGAAACGGTTGATTTTTATCCCTACCATTGTTTCCAAACATTATATAGGAATGTTTTGTGAACAACGGATAATAGCCGCTACTCGCATGTGTAGCAAAAGTGAGCGTACATACTCACCCTGGTCGTACAGCCGTTGTCCGTTGCCCGTCTTTATCTGTCTGTACTGAACATTACCTTTGGATATTTCTCCAACGCTATGAAGTGAAGAAACACCAAATGTTGCAAAATGTTGTATGACCCCAAGAGCTCAAAAAAGATACTTGAGAACCTTGACCTTACCATAAGGTCAAGGTCACAGGGAGAATTAATGTGGTCTAAAAACTGCAAAATTTCACATTGTGCCAGTTTTCTGGAAAACAAATTAAAAACAGCGGGCTTAGTTTTGTATGGTATACAAGAAAAAGAAAGCCTTATCTTCTGATACCATTTTGGTTGACCTCGCTTCAATGTCAAGGTCACAGGAGTCCTTCAAAGTTGAATTGTATACATGTTTTGAAGTGACCTTGACCCTGAACTATGAAAAAAATCTTTCAAACTTCATAATTGTGTGGGGCACATGTTATATACTGATATTGAGCCACATTTAGTCACATATCATCAAGGTCAAGGTCACTTTGCCCCTTATGAAATGTGACTGAAACGGGCAATTGAATCACTAAAAGTGACAATGTCTCTTTGTAGAAAGTGCCAATAAGTATGTTTATGCTTCCTATGTCTTGAATTGATAGCCTTGTGATGTGTGACCTTTGATGATCTTGACCTTGGCCAAAGGTCATGTGTAATTTGGTAGGAAAAATCTGTAAAACAGTTCTAATAGTGTACAATGTCCTTGCCAGCTTCAGTTGTTAGACCTTCACCTTCAAGGTCACCTGAAGGTCAAGGTCACTTTAAGACAAAGGTCAAGCATGAGAGTCGCATGGGCTTTGCTTTGTTAAGATTTTTTACCAAGACACATGGATTTCTTTACCCGGCTTGGTCACATTTTTCATAGGGGTCAATGTGACCTTGACCCTAACGATATGTGACCAGATGTGGCTCACTATGAAATTCTAACAAACGCCCCACTCAGTGTTTAAGTTTGTAAGAGATATCGTCCATAGTAAAGTTAAAGGGGCAAGCTCACATCAAAATATGTCTACAATTCAACTTTGAAGGGCTCCTCTGACCTTGACATTGAAGCGAGGTCAACCAAAATGGTATCAGAAGATAAGGCTTTCTTTTTCTTGTATACCATACAAAACTAAGCCCGCTGTTTTTAATTTGTTTTCCAGAAAACTGGCACAATGTGAAATTTTGCAGTTTTTAGACCACATTAATTCTCCCTGTGACCTTGACCTTATGGTAAGGTCAAGGTTCTCAAGTATCTTTTTTGAGCTCTTGGGGTCATACAACATTTTGCAACATTTGGTGTTTCTTCACTTCATAGCGTTGGAGAAATATCCAAAGGTAATGTTCAGTACAGACAGATAAAGACGGGCAACGGACAACGGCTGTACGACCAGGGTGAGTATGTACGCTCACTTTTGCTACACATGCGAGTAGCGGCTATTATCCGTTGTTCACAAAACATTCCTATATAATGTTTGGAAACAATGGTAGGGATAAAAATCAACCGTTTCCAACTGTGCCAAAAAATCAAAAAGACGCGTTCTATAACGGTCAAACGGTCCCTTAACAGACTTGGGCGGGGTCATCTAACGGTTGGCAGACAGCACAAACACCCTGTGACTGCTCGCAAGGAAAAAATAAATCTGGATGGCAGTATGGCTACAACTACGTCGTTTAGTGTAACCATAACCCCTGAATGTATGAACAGCAGAAAAGGCTGTCTTTGACGTCACTGTATAATAAGAAGCACAAAAGGGATTTTTTGGAACTTTCTCTTGGTTGGAGACAAACATGTCCGCAATGCATTCGTGCATCAAGCTATCCATGCAGTCGTTTATTGTTGATTCTTTAGCTCCTCTATGGCAGGCGGATTTTCACTTTGTTTTCCTTCAATTTCACTGTGGGAGTTGTTCTTAACATACGTTTGTTAAGAAAATTTTGGCTGATTGTAAAACAGCTGTAATATACGGCAGTCCAGGTTGTCCTTCAACTGTAAAAATGAAATAATGCTCTTTAAAGTATCATTTACAACAGTGGTGGCTGTTTTCACAAGTATGCTACAAAAAACACGACAATACATAATACATAAGGAAAAGCCCTATGTTTGGTCAGTTGGTGAGATAGGTAAATGTTATTTTTGTGTGACAGTTCTGATGGTTTTCAAAGGGCTAATTCTTTGCTTTTCGACATATGCCCAACTGAAAACGCTTTAGCAACTCAAGTGCACACGACAACCATCTAAATAGACTACATGTTCGCAGAAAACACAATACTGAATATAGAGGGAAAAATAACGGCTCTTTTTAAAAGCACTTTTAGTAGTGAAGTACTTTTAGGATTGTTTGGAATTTTTTACCAGCAGACACCCTTTTACTGCTGAGTGTCTTAGTATTGTAAGATGTGTGATTTGAATTTTGGTTTAAAGGTGCCTTTGGTTTGAACACCCCTACCCCTACGAGGCAGAAATACAAAGAAATAGAAGGAAATTGAGCCTATTTGGAACCAGACTTTAGTATGTTCCCATGGGGGGATTCACGGTGCGAATGACACTGCGTCAGCTTTTTCATTTATCTTTAGTATTTTCTTCAACTTTAACTTTCAGGACCATGTATGAGGTTGTGGCAAGCTAAATACACAACACGACGACGTCTCGGAAAAATAGTAAGGATTATATAGGGAAAAACAACAGTGTCAGTTAAAGTCCGTTTTGAAGGTGTTAGTGGTTGGGGATTTTGAAAAGCATCAGACATCAGGCAGATACAATCCTTTCTGCGTGTTCTGGTGCAGAAATAGTTTTCAGTTTATACATTGGGGTGACCAGTAGATACCATTTTACAACCATACCCCCAAACGACATTTACAGAGCCCAAAGAAGGATTTGGGTCAATTTCAAAGCCATTTTTCCGTATGAAGCGCCAACTTTATATGAAAATGTGCTTAATAAACATCAAACGAATGAGGTTGAACTTTCTGATAAGGGACATTTTAAACCTAGTCATTGTCACTTCAACGTTCCCTTCACTAAAGTGGCTAAGATGCCTGGACTAGAAGCTCGATGAAGGTTCAAGGTTTCGAAACCAAGAGCACAGTCCTTTCTCCGAGTTTAAATGAGGTCTCTATAAAAGATCATCACTTTTTAGCTTAACGCTACACTGGAATTTACCAACAAAAATTAAAAAGAGTTTGCGTGTGACGAAAGCACGACACACTTGAGACAGCCCACACAAAAGTAGATCCAGTGACACAAACCTGACCACACAGTTACGCCTGTCCAAATGCGCTTTGCAAAATGTGCGTTTTGAATCTTCTTTTTTCTCTGGCGGTACTGACAATATCGTTATTGAAACAATCCCAGTGCACTAAGGGATTTATAGAGCAAATCTCGAAAATAATTATTGAACTCAGCGCTATGCGCTTTGTTCAATAATGAATTTTCTCGATTTGCTCTATAAATCCCTTAGTGCACTGGGACGTCTCAATAACTTAAATAATAAGAGAATTTATAGCGCGCACATATCTCACCACAAGGCGACTCAAGGTTAATAATGACAATAACAATAACAATCAGAACACTTTATTTTCCATTAAAATGAATACATTTAAATGGAATATTGTCTTTGACACGTCTAACCTAACTGTCAAAGATTATAAAATACACATGGAAATAAGAATTACAAGATCATTAAACCAAGTTACGAATGATAACTGCTTGACTGAATATGTACTTTTATTGAGTTAACGTTAATAGTATATCAATTACAATTGTTTTTCTATGTATTTTTTAATCTGAAAAAGATACAACATGAATGTGTTTACAAGCACACACACAAAACACATGGGTTATAGTTTTAACAGGCACACCTATTGCAACTTGCCCTAACTCAGTGTGGTGTGAACAAACATTAAAATGTATAACATTACAGTATCGTATTAAACCTTCACCTGGGCGGGGATGTAGCTCAGTCGGTAGCGCGCTGGATTTGTATCCATTTGGCCGCTGTCAGCGTGAGTTCGTCCCCACGTTCGGCGAGAGATTTATTTCTCAGAGTCAACTTTGTGTGCAGACTCTCCTCGGTGTCCGAACACCCCCGTGTGTACACGCAAGCACAAGACCAAGTGCGCACGAAAAAGATCCTGTAATCCATGTCAGAGTTCGGTGGGTTATAGAAACACGAAAATACCCAGCATGCTTCCTCCGAAAACGGGGTATGGCTGCCAAAATGGCGGGGTAAAAAACGGTCATACACGTAAAATTCCACTCGTGCAAAAAACACGAGTGTACGTGGGAGTTTCAGCCCACGAACGCAGAAGAAGAAGAAGAAGAAGAAACCTTCACCGTGCTTCGTGGACGACCCAGAGCCTTGCAAAATCGTCTTTATCTCTGAAACAATTCGGAGTTTTTAATTGAGACTTCATACAATCTCCAATCACCATACGACCTTCCTATTGCTAAACTTTTGAAAGACTATCTTTGTAAATGTAATCAAACAAATAAACGATGACGTAATTTGAACTACACAGTCGGGATGATGTGGGTCGTGGACGACCCATATGGAATTATGTATGAAATTTTATGCTGCTTATCTTTATTCGGATGGCGTGGGTTGTGTACAATCCATACTCTACAAAGAGGCGTCAAAAGGTTAATTCCTTTTCGGATGGTATGGGTCGTGTACGACCCATACTTTTTACTTGGAATCCTACATCATCCGGACTGTGTAGTCCAACGCGTGATCCAGTAAAGGTTAAAAGTGCTAAGAGTCACTTACGAATGGTTTCATTCGCCGGTCGTCGTGGGTACGTGTGGACCCAGAAGAGTGTTTAATTGCAAATACCTCTTAAACCAGTTGGAATTGTTTTAATGAGCTTTTAAGAATGCCTCAGACACCTAAAAGCCTACAAAGTAGAGTTGTACTCAATGCATATGAAACCAATTATGTTATACTGTTCAAAAAAAGAAACGCATAGCTTGTAATATTTGGTTAATTTAGTTATATGGCTACAAGGATATCCACCAAACTGCAGAAAATGTTTATCTGGTCGTCGACCTTTCGTCCATTGCCACAAGTGAGCTCTGCACGTGACGCATGCGTTATCAGTGGCTACAATGTCAAAATTGCTCATTTGGCATGACCACTCGTCATGCTTCAGTGTAATCTCGTGAAACTCGGGGAATATTGAGCTCTCACCATGTCTTCCAAAACCCATAAAAGCGGATTGTTCGCCACAAAGAAATCAGACGACAATTCAGCGACGAAAGATGGCCCGATTGAGCAGAGAAGACCGCCAAATTGCATTGGGTCGTTTACAAGCAGGCCAAAGTCAAAGTGCAATCGCCAGGCACTTCCACGTGTCCCAGAGCACCATCAGTAGACTGTGGGTCAGGTTTCAAGCCACTGGCTCCGTTGCTGACTTGCCACGAGCGGGAAGACCAAGGGCGACAACTGCTGCTCACGACCGCTTCATACGGCTCCGCCACCTCCGGAATCGTTTCCTGTCGGCCTCATCTTCTGTCCAGGCTCTCCCCGGGCCACACCGATTATCGGACCAGACCGTGCGGAACCGCCTGCATGAAGCTGGTTTGAGAGCTCGCAGACCTCACAGAGGAGCTGTCGTCACCCGCCGCCATCGCCAGAACCGAGTGCAGTGGGGCAACCAGCACCTTCGCTGGACCGTCCGGAATCACTGGAGACACGTGTGGTTCAGCGACGAGTCCTACTTCCTGCTCCAGCGACATGATGGTCGGAGGAGGGTCTACCGGAGAGTAAACGAACGTTACGCGCCCATAGTGGAGGCGTCATGGTGTGGGGGGCGATCAATACCGCTGGAAGGAGCACCCTGGTGCACGTCCAAGGGCGCATAACTGCCCAGCGATACGTGGAGGAAATTCTGCGCCCACACGCCCTTCCTCTTCTGGCTGACCAGGATGCCATATTCCAGCAGGACAACGCTCGCCCGCACACAGCACGACTCACCACCCAGTTCCTCACCGACCACCATGTCCAGGTGCTTCCCTGGCCATCCATGTCGCCAGACATGAACCCGATAGAACACCTCTGGGATGAATTGGACAGACGTGTGCGCAGGCGAGAAGAAGCGCCGGCAAATCACCGCGATCTATTGCAGGCACTTCAGGAGGAGTGGGACACCATCCCACAGCAAGATATCCGGCATCTGATCCAGTCCATGCCCAGAAGGTGCCGGGCAGTTGTTGCTGCTCAAGGCAGTCACACCCCCTACTGACTTGACAGCCTCGGCACCCAATCGTATTGATTGACTGATTTATTTGAAGATGCAAATGAACTGTGTGTGCATTCAACTGTGTCCATACCAAATTTCAAACAAATAATCTAAATATTGGATTTTCTGTTAATTTTTTCGAAAAATAAAACAAATTTGGCAAGTAGCAACTATGCGTTTCTTTTTTTGAACAGTATAGTATTTTAAATAATTAATTGCGAGAAAATCAAACTTGACAACCTAGAAAATTCAACTGCAGAAAGACTGTTGATGGCGATTTAATGTTTAAAAAAATTTTTAACAGTCATTTAACATAAAATAGAATTGAGTTTTACTTCATGACAGCCTACCTCATTCATTGATTTACTCTTTCTTGTGGGTGCTTTGCATGTGGTTGCATCAGTGGAGGATGGTTGTCGATGTCATCCACCACACAAGATGCTTCATTCCCGATGAATAATGACATGTGAATATATATATATATATATACAGTCTACAAGTACCAGAAATGTAATAAATACTTCTTAAATTTCTGCCTACAACTGAGCAAACAAACTGTAATGGATTTTTTCTTCGTGTGTGTGTGTGTGTGTGTGTGTGTGTGTGTGTGTGTGTGTGTGTGTGTGTGTGTGCGTGTGTGAATTTGCATTTGTAAAATCTCTTACCCTTGAATGTTGCAGACGCATCAATCGGCCCGACACTGCCAGACGCGAGAGACAAGATGACGAACACGACTACAGCTCCCTGACCCCTGCTGGACGCTACACAGGTCCTGACCACAGTGGTCAGCAAGATAGTGTAGAACTCGGACGTCTGGACCTTGACCTGACCAACCCGAGCTATGAGTATGACATGTTTATCTTCTTCCTACTTGCCTTGTCTTGTTTTGCAAATGTCGTGCTTTTGTCGACATGTCCTTCCTTGTCTTGTTTTGTTTTGACTTGTCTCGTCTTGTGTTGTCTTGCATTGTCTTGCCTTACGTATTGTTCTGTTTTTGTTTGTTTTCGTTGTCTCGTTTGCTGAGCCTTATCTTGTCTTTCCTTGTCTGGATTTGTCTTGCATAATTTTCTTTCCTTACGTCGTATTGTTGTTTTTGTTTTGAGCTGTCTGGCTTTGTTTTGACTTGTCTTGCTTCGTTTTGCTCTGTCATGAATTAATTGCCACTTTCCTCTTTGCCTCGTTCTGCCCTCTATTGCTCTGTTTTGCTCTGTGTATCTCCGTCCTGTTATCTGAATCTTGTTCTTGTGCAGTTCTCCTGTGCTCCGTCGTATCCTGTTCTTCTCTGCTTTGTCTTGATCTTGTATTTTGTTCCGACATAATTATTCTGTCTGGTTCTGGATTTCTCTGTCATGTCTGCTCTTTTCAAGGACTGCCTTGCCCTCTGCGATCGTAATTTCCCTGTCCTTCTCGGTCACAAAATGTCGTTTTGAATTCACCGGTGTCTCTCTTATCATTCCTCCCTCTCTCTCTCTCTCTCTTTCTCTCTCTCGCTATCTCTCTCTTTCTCTCTCTCTCTCTCTCTTTCTCTCTCTTTCTCTCTCTCTATCTCCCCCTCTATCTCTCTCTCTCTCTCTTTCTCTCTCTCACACACACACACACACACACACACACACACACACACACACACACACACACACACACACACACACACACACACAAAGACATGGATATACTGACATGGACACATGCATACACCACTCAACCATAATTAATATAATTATGCACATTATTTACTTGCTCTTTTTTTCAGTGATAAGAACGAAAGACCTGTCAGCGACTATGACGTCATCGGCGAGGAAAATCCTGAAATTGCAAAGTATATGGCAGAATCATCGCTCGACAAGGAACATCCTGATTACCTATCTCTGAGTATTTCACAGAAACACGACTACCTCAAGCTGCTCCCGCCACGTGAAAACGGCGACGGAGGAGAAGGTGAGAATCAGGCGGAGTACTTAACACCATGTTCACCAGATGAGATCAGCAAAGAAAAGAACGATGAGGACTACATCACACCATGTTCACCAGATGAGATCAGCAAAGACAAGAACGATGAGGACTACATCACACCATGTTCAGCAGATGAGATCAGCAAAGACAAGAACGATGAGGACTACATAACACCATGTTCACCAGATGAGATCAGCAAAGACAAGAACGATGAGGACTACATCACACCATGTTAACCAGATGAGATCAGCAAAGACAAGAACGATGAGGACTACATAACACCATGTTAACCAGATGAGATCAGCAAAGACAAGAACGATGAGGACTGCATCACACCATGTTCACCAGATGAGATCAGCAAAGACAAGAACGATGAGGACTACATCACACCATGTTAACCAGATAAGAGCAGCGAAGACAAGATCGATTCGGACTATAGAACACCATGCTCCGTTAAAGAGAACCTGGACGATGAACTTGGGAACTGAACATAATTTGCCCCTTCTAACCCCTCTGTGTGAATCTATCAAGCATCAGAGTGCTTACAACGTTTGACAAGAGGAGACACTAATAGTTTTCGACGCCATGCTTCCCTCCAGGGGACTTTGACAAATTTAAGCAAAAAACTAGCCTTGTTAACAATCAGTTCCTTACAACGCGGTTGTTGCATCCTCCAGCTATTCTATAAAACAGAAGTTGTCCAGGAGGGTTACGAAAGAAAGACGACTCTCGTAACTTCTGTACCTGGACCAAAACAGGCTTAAAGGCACAGTACGCCTCCCGTAAACCATCACAGATTTTGTTTTGTTTTGTTTGTTTGTTTAACGCCCAGCCGACCACGAAGGGCCATATCAGGGCGGTACCATCACAGATACTGTCAGGCTTTTACACACAGTACAAACACCCTTCCATTTGAACACTCACCGAACGGGAACATCCTAGGTTCCCTACGTAAAGAGCGAGCAATTTTCAAAGAATTAATTTTTCGGATTGAGACCATCTCAATCGGACCCATCCTGAACTCAGGTCAAAAATGAGTTACTTCCCTTCAACTGGCGATATCCGTGGAGCGATGATTGTGCGTTTTGGCGCAAGACCTAACTTTTAAAATCTAAATAATAAATTAACAGCTTGTTACACAAACATTCTTAAATCATAAAAGAATTATTTTTTCATCAAGACAAGATTAGTACAATTCGAAGTTTTGAAAATTTGAAAAAAGAAAAGCCCGGAAGCAGGGTCACGCAATGTCGTGGTTTTCGTAGCAGACGACGGTTTATAGGCAGTCAAAAGCCATCGCTCGAGTTCTTATGAACCACATTCGTTTGTTTCGTGAAAAGTCAGAGGTACATAATAACGTGCTATTGCAGATAAGCTCACAGCGAGCCGCATTCAAATTACAAACTGACGACTGCATTGTGAAAAAGGGAAACTGGATCACACGGGTTCACGATGGCTCAGGGGTAAGATAAACCACGCAAAAATAAATTATTTGAAAATTGCTCGCTCTTTACGTAGGGCACCTAGGATGTTCCCGTTTGGTGAGCGTTCAAATGGAAGGGTGTTTGTACTGCGTGTAAAAGCCTGACAGTATCTGTGATGGTTTACGGGAGGCTTACTGTACCTTTAAGTAGTTGTTTTGTTGTTGTTGTTGGGTTTTGTTTTTGGTCATGCCACCTACACATGTTTGCCTCACACGAGTAATCGGCGAGCCATTGTCATGAGCAGTGTCTGTCTGCATTGCTATTCGTGAACAAAAACCTAAAAGTTGATTTGTTTCTCAGATGGTGGTGAAGCTAGACCTTTGGAACATTCTACACTCGAAGGGTTTGATGGCCTTCAGACATGACATCAGTCTAGTTGATTCTCGCGTAAATTCAAGACAGCATTCGACTTTGGATAATATAGGTGAATATTGTCAAATTCGTGGGCGTTTTTGAAAATCTAGAACTTTGAAACTTTGCACACTCCCAGGATTTAATGCCATTCAGAAATGATTTCAGTTTGTTTGACCCTTGACAAATGTCAAGGTCATATTTGGGCCAACATTCTTTGGAACAAAAAAAGGACAACAGATCTACTGCAGTATTGAAAAGTGGTACACACACACACACACGCACACGCACGCACACGCACACACACACACACACACACACACACACACACACACACACACACACACACACACACACACACACACACACGTGTGCGCGAAAAAATGAGAACTGATGGTTTCTTCCGAATGTATCCCTGCTTTTTGAATCATTGGCTTATGTACATTCCGAAGTTGCTACTTAAACAGATTATTATACTGGTAGTCTTTAGCCGGAAATGAGTGAACCCTTGAGACGCAAGTGTTATGCTGGAATAGGGGTTCATTTGGTTCGATTCCGTTAGTTTTGTTTTGGGCGTTTGCTTGTTTGTTTTAATGCCTGCTTTTTGAATCATTGGCTTATGTACATTCCGAAGTTGCTACTTAAACAGATTACTATACTTGTAGTGTTTAGCCGGAAATGAGTGAACCCTTTAGACGCAAGTGTTATGCTGGAATAGGGGTTCATTTGGTTCGATTCCGTTAGTTTTGTTTTGGGCGTTTGCTTGTTTATTTTAATCTGTTCTGGTTAGTTTCAGTACCACACCAACGATTTTTATAATGCTTTAGTTAAGAATTTTAATCTGAAAGTTAGTGTGTGTAATATTATATTGTTCATGTGAACGTATTATGTAACCTGTGTCTAAAACTGTTGAACTTTTGTATTGAAGAAACACGTAAACACTTTCGATTGAATAAGACCACTTAAATCTTTCTCTGTCTGTCTCTCTCTATGCCTGTCTCTATCTCACTCTCTGTCTCTGTCTGTCTGTCTGTCTGTCTGTCTGTCTGTCTGTCTGTCTCTCTCTCTCTCTCTCTCTCTCTCTCTCTCTCTCTCTCTCTCTCTCTCTCTCTCTCTCTCTCTCTCTCTCCTCTTTCTTAGCCGGGCGAGAGCAGTCTGTCTGCGTTAATTCAACCGTATCCAGCAAAAGACCTGTGTTATACGGGGTTCCCCAGGGTTCTGTCCTTGGACCACTACTCTGTTCCCTGTATATTAATGATCTTCTTCTTAGTATTAATGATGACTGCGAACTCTTTGCTGACGATACGACCCTACACACTACTGATAAAAAATTAGACAAAGTTTATTCATCGTTGCAGAACAGTGTAGGTGATCTCGATCTCATTCATTGGACGGAGTATAACCACATGAGTCTTCACCCTAAAAAGACCAAATACATGTTAATAACAACAAGACAAAAGAGACAAAACATACGAAACAATCCTCATTCCATATTAATTGGTAACGACGCAATAGAGGAGGTAGGAGATCATAAAGTTTTGGGAGTAAATATCGATAATAATTTGTCTTGGGCCCATCATGTTCGGTCGGTATGTAAAACAATGTCGAGAAAAATATATCAGTTAAATAGAATTAAACACTTTCTAGATCAGCACTCAAGGTTATTATACTTTAACGCATATATATACAAACCATCACAGATTATTGTTCAACCATCTGGGACTCTGCCAGTGCTCATATTTTAAAACCATTGTATAGTTTACATAGGCGAGCGCTGAAACTAATTTTACTGAAACAATGCAGTCTTGTATTTGATGATTATAAGAAACTTAAGATTCTCCCATTAAAAGAAAGATTTAAATGAAATGAAGGCGTACTCCTTCACAAAAAATTTTCCGGCCGTGCACCACGAACTTTCGTTGCAAACTTTAAAGTCAAACCAAACCGAAAGTTTAACGTCCCAATTCCAAGGATAGATCTCTTCAAATCAAGCTTAGCCTATTCTGGTAGCGTCCTGTGGAATTCTCTCCCAGAATTTGTGAGAGTCCCAAAGAGTCTCAATACTTTCAAATAACACCTTTTACTGTATTTAATGTTAAATTACGAAAAATCACAGTGATGGAAGACTTCGTTTAGTTATATTTTCATTTGTCCAAAGCATCAGTGTTCATTATATCCACACAAAAACACTCAAAGCTTTAATAACACATTTACTCATGCATGTGTATTCAGCATTGTTTTCACTACGTTACATATAGGACGCTTTATATTTGTGTATAATATGTAATGTGTAAATATTCATATATTGTTGTTTTTCTCTACCTTTTTTTCAACGTTAATATCCGTGTAAATATGTGATTAGCTTAGTCCCCTCTCTGGGCCAGGGCTGGTTGTATTGCTTATGCCACAACCCTCGAAAAATAAAATTTGATTTGATTTGATTTGATTTGATTTGATTTCTCTCTCTCTCTCTCTCTCTTTCTCTTTCTCTCTCTCTCTCTCTCTCTGTATCTCCCTCTCTCTCTTTCTCTCTCTCTCTCTCTCTCTCTTTCTCTCTCTCTCTCTCTCTCTCTCTCTCTCTCTCTCTCTCTCTCCCTCTCTCTCTCTCAGTAACAATCAATAGGTTGATTCTCACTTACTTATTGAGACCAACAACGCGCACTGACAAACTAAAACATTCAGAATTAAAGGTCGATATGTTCGCGCGGGTGCTTGCGCATAGATACACGCGGCGCATGTAGAGGCGCTTGCAATTCCTGCTGACGATATCTAATACAGAACAAAAATCATTGGATAAAAGATTAAATATTGTTCTTATCGGAAGTCTCCCGTTAGGAAAGGTTCCACTGTACGTAGTTACAAAAATGAGTTCTCATGGAAAGTTATCAAACCTGTTGTTCTAATTGTGTCCATGTGTACAGACCATAGGAGATAAAGTTTGAAAATAAGTTTTTGTTGTGACACAGGGGAGACTCATTTGTGGGTCAAAGTGTTTATAATCTATGATAAATTGAAAGGCAAATGCATAACTCTTTTTTTAATTTTTTTTAAGCGAACCTCAACCTGAATCGTCAAATTGCATTATATTTCGAAAAAATAATTGTATAACCGAATGTGACCCTCCACCACGAAATGAGTCGCATGATTGTCACCTCGCGCGGTTTTGCGCCAGAATTAATATAAGTTCGGGGAGTGTCTGGTAACAGTGTGAGGGTCACCTTAGTCACAGGCTTATAAATCAAAAGGTTTTCGCTCTTTCCTAAAAACGGTTTTCACCACTGGATGGAGAATGAAAAAAACTCTTTTAGAACGTTTGAGTAAAAATATTAAAATCATGAAAAGGTGACATGCGACTCATTCCGTGGTGGAGGGTCACAAATGACATGTATGTTGTATCTTACATTGGATTATAAATGGTATGTGTTTAGTCACTTATTGTGACCGAACCGTTATATTTTGCATGTTATATCTAATATATCCAAAATATCCAATGGTTCTGAACTTTACTCTTTTTGAAGGGATTGTACAATCCGTAAAACGGTATCAGAGAAAGTTCGCTTTGGAATGTGTGTCTGTCAGAGCCCACAGAGTAGAAGTGTATCTAGACCGAGTGTGCCTAAGATGTTTACACATGTTTGGTTGGAAATAATATGGTTCCAAACTGTATGTAGAAATGGATTTTTTATTTTACATACATGTAGCCTACCTGTATTCGTAAATAAAATATTTTCACACGGTATTGCGATTACAATGGTAACTAATAAAAGTTTTGTACATAACGACTGGTTATTCTTACACAATGGTTTTAAGTTCTGATGAAAATTGTTGATTCCTTAAATGTTTACATTTTGTGATGAAGAAGGAAAAATAAACTCTTGCATATTATGTTGTTGGATTGTAGTAAGTTCCAAATGTTCTGGAACTACTTTATGAATTGACCCCATGCAAAATTAACGCACTGTACTAAAGCAAGATGTCCATTTAAGTCTGTACTTCATAGGAAGCAGTCAGGTTGTTGAGTAGTGGTGCCTTTTCAAAAGAACAAAATTTGGTCCCGTTGTATTAAAAATGATAAATGTATTCTCGATATTTAACACAGCGTGTTGCACGTGACGGATAGTCACTTTATTCTGTTGAATTGCTTTTCTGGTCACTAAATAAGCCGAGTAAAGATATTAAGACGACACCTTTTCGTGACCAGGCTACAGACCCATGCCAGATTAAAAGAAAGTTTTTTTCAAGATGGCTTGATCAGTTCAAACATGATTAAGTATCACACTTACCTAAGAATCACAGTCAGCATCTTTAGTATCTGGTCAGGTGGTTCTTTTGACTCAAAACCATCCTTATACACCGCGGACTGGAATTATATTCCTGATGTACCACAAAGGCAGTTCGTTCCACGCACCCAGCAACTGTTCCATGAAGTTTTAAATGGTGGTGATGCAAAACATGCGGTTTTTCACTTTATTCTTGAGAACAGACCACACATTTTCGATGGGCTTTAGATCCGGTGACGGGCGCAGTGGCGTGGTGGTAAGACGTCGGCCTCCTAATCGGGAGGTCGTGAGTTCGAATCCCGGTCGCTGCCGGAGATTTGTCCGATCTCCCAGGTCAACTTA